>NW_027489232.1:0-67987 GCF_050948215.1 Halictus rubicundus | reverse complement strand
GGATAGGATAGGATAGAGGATAGGATAGGATGGAGGATAGGATAGGATAGAGGATAGGATAGGATAGAGGATAGGATAGGATAGAGGATAGGATAGGATAGGATAGGATAGAGGATAGGATAGGATAGAGGATAGGATAGGATAGAGGGTAGGGTAGAATTTGGATAGGATACAGGATAGCATAGGATAGAGTACAGGATAGGATAGAGAATGGGATAGGATAGAGGATATTATAGGGTAGAGGATAGGATAGGATAGAGAATAGGATAGGATAGAGGATATGATATGATAGAGGATAGGAAAGAGGATAGGATAGGATAGAGGATAGGATAGGGTAGAGGATAGGATAGGATAGAGGATAGGATAGGATAGAGGATGGGATAGGATAGAGGTTAGGATAGTATAGAGGATAGGATAGGATAGAGGATAGGATATTATAGAGGATAGGATACGATAGAGTGTAGGATAGGATAAAGGATAGGATGGAGGATAGGATAGGATAGAGGATAGGATAGGATAGAGGATAGGATAGGATAGAGGATAGGATATTATAGAGGATAGGATACGATAGAGTGTAGGATAGGATAAAGGATAGGATAGAGGATAGGATAGGATAGAGGATAGGATAGGATAGAGGATAGGATAGGATAGAGGATAGGATAGTATAGAGGATAGGATAGGATAGAGGATAGGATATTATAGAGGATAGGATACGATAGACTGTAGGATAGGATAAAGGATAGGATAGAGGAGAGGAGAGGATAGAGGATAGGATAGGGTAGAGGATAGGATAGGATAGAGAATAGGATATGATAGAGGATAGGATAGGATAGAGGATAGGATAGGATAGAGGTTAGGATAGGATAGAGGATAGGATAGGATAGAGGATTGGATAGGGTAGAGGATAGGATAGGATAGGATAGGATAGGATAGAGGATAGGATAGGATAGAGGAGAGGAGAGGATAGAGGATAGGATAGGATAGAGGATAGGATAGGATAGAGGATAGGATAGGATAGAGGATAGGATAGGATAGAGGATGGGATAGGATAGGATAGGATAGGATAGGGTAGAGGATAGGATAGGATAGGATAGAGGATAGGATAGGATAAAGCATAGGATAGGATAGAGGATAGGATAGGATAGAGGATAGGATAGGATAGAGGATAGGATAGGGTAGAGGATAGGATAGGATAGGATAGGATAGGATAGAGGATAGGATAGGATAGAGGAGAGGAGAGGATAGAGGATAGGATAGGATAGAGGATAGGATAGGATAGAGGATAGGATAGGATAGAGGATAGGATAGGATAGAGGATAGGATAGGATAGGATAGGATAGAGGATAGGATAGGATAGAGGATAGGATAGGATAGAGGATAGGATAGGATAGAGGATAGGATAGGATAGAGGGTAGGGTAGAATTTGGATAGGATACAGGATAGCATAGGATAGAGTACAGGATAGCATAGAGAATGGGATAGGATAGAGGATATTATAGGGTAGAGGATAGGATAGGATAGAGAATAGGATAGGATAGAGGATATGATATGATAGAGGATAGGAAAGAGGATAGGATAGGATAGAGGATAGGATAGGGTAGAGGATAGGATAGGATAGAGGATAGGATAGGATAGAGGATGGGATAGGATAGAGGATAGGATAGGGTAGAGGATAGGATAGGATAGAGAATAGGATAGGATAGAGGATAGGATAGGATAGAGGATAGGATAGGATAGAGGATAGGATAGGATAGAGGATAGGATAGGATAGAGGATAGGATAGGATAGAGGATAGGATAGGATAGAGGATAGAATAGGATAGAGGGTAGGGTAGAATTTGGATAGGATACAGGATAGCATAGGATAGAGTACAGGATAGGATAGAGAATGGGATAGGATAGAGGATATTATAGGGTAGAGGATAGGATAGGATAGAAGATAGGATAGGATAGAGGATAGGATAGGGTAGAGGATAGGATAGGATAGAGGATAGGATAGGATAGAGGATAGGATAGGATAGAGGATAGGATAGGATAGAGGATAGGATAGGATAGGATAGGATAGGATAGGATAGAGGATAGGATAGGATAGGATAGAGGATAGGATAGGATAAAGCATAGGATAGGATAGAGGATAGGATAGGATAGAGGATAGGATAGGATAGAGGATAGGATAGGATAGAGGTTAGGATAGTATAGAGGATAGGATAGGATAGAGGATAGGATATTATAGAGGATAGGATACGATAGAGTGTAGGATAGGATAAAGGATAGGATAGAGGATAGGATAGGATAGAGGATAGGATAGGATAGAGGATAGGATAGGATAGAGGATAGGATAGGATAGAGGATAGGATAGGATAGAGGATAGGATATTATAGAGGATAGGATACGATAGAGTGTAGGATAGGATAAAGGACAGGATAGAGGATAGGATAGGATAGAGGATAGGATAGGATAGAGGATAGGATAGGATAGAGGATAGGATAGGATAGAGGATAGGATAGGATAGAGGATAGGATAGGATAGAGGATAGGATAGGATAGAGGATAGGATAGGATAGAGGATAGGATATGATGGAGGATTGGATAGGATAGAGGATAGGATAGGATAGGATAGGATAGGGTAGAGGATAGGATAGGATAGAGAATAGGATATGATAGAGGATAGGATAGGTTAGAGGATAGGATAGGATAGAGGATAGGATAGGATAGAGGATAGGATAGGATAGGATAGGATATGATAGAGGATTGGATAGGATAGAGGATAGGATAGGATAGGATAGGATATGATAGAGGATTGGATAGGATAGAGGATAGGATAGGATAGGATAGGATAGGGTAGAGGATAGGATAGGATAGAGAATAGGATATGATAGAGGATAGGATAGGTTAGAGGATAGGATAGGATAGAGAATAGGATAGGATAGAGGATAGGATAGGATAGAGGAGAGGAGAGGATAGAGGATAGGATAGGGTAGAGGATAGGATAGGATAGAGAATAGGATATGATAGAGGATAGGATAGGATAGAGGATAGGATAGGATAGAGGTTAGGATAGGATAGAAGATAGGATAGGATAGAGGATAGGATAGGATAGAGGAGAGGATAGGATAGAGGATAGGATAGGATAGAGGATAGGATAGGATAGAGGATAGGATAGGATAGAGGATAGGATAGGATAGAGGAGAGGAGAGGATAGAGGATAGAGGATAGGATAGGATAGAGGATAGGATAGGATAGAGGATAGGATAGGATAGAGGATAGGATAGGATAGAGGATAGGATAGGATAGAGGTTAGGATAGTATAGAGGATAGGATAGGATAGAGGATAGGATAGGATAGAGGATAGGATAGGATAGAGGATAGGATAGGATAGAGGATAGGATAGGATAGAGGATAGGATAGGATAGGATAGGATAGAGGATAGGATAGGATAGAGGATAGGATAGGATAGAGGATAGGATAGGATAGAGGATAGGATAGGATAGAGGGTAGGGTAGAATTTGGATAGGATACAGGATAGCATAGGATAGAGTACAGGATAGGATAGAGAATGGGATAGGATAGAGGATATTATAGGGTAGAGGATAGGATAGGATAGAGAATAGGATAGGATAGAGGATATGATATGATAGAGGATAGGAAAGAGGATAGGATAGGATAGAGGATAGGATAGGGTAGAGGATAGGATAGGATAGAGGATAGGATAGGATAGAGGATGGGATAGGATAGAGGTTAGGATAGTATAGAGGATAGGATAGGATAGAGGATAGGATATTATAGAGGATAGGATACGATATAGTGTAGGATAGGATAAAGGATAGGATGGAGGGTAGGATAGGATAGAGGATAGGATAGGATAGAGGATAGGATAGGATAGAGGATAGGATATTATAGAGGATAGGATACGATAGAGTGTAGGATAGGATAAAGGATAGGATAGAGGATAGGATAGGATAGAGGATAGGATAGGATAGAGGATAGGATAGGATAGAGGATAGGATAGTATAGAGGATAGGATAGGATAGAGGATAGGATATTATAGAGGATAGGATACGATAGACTGTAGGATAGGATAAAGGATAGGATAGAGGAGAGGAGAGGATAGAGGATAGGATAGGGTAGAGGATAGGATAGGATAGAGAATAGGATATGATAGAGGATAGGATAGGATAGAGGATAGGATAGGATAGAGGTTAGGATAGGATAGAGGATAGGATAGGATAGAGGATAGGATAGGATAGAGGATATTATAGGATAGAGGATAGGATAGGATAGAAGATAGGATAGGATAGAGGATAGGATAGGGTAGAGGATAGGATAGGATAGAGGATAGGATAGGATAGAGGATAGGATAGGGTAGAGGATAGGATAGGATAGAGAATAGGATAGGATAGAGGATTGAATAGGATAGAGGATAGGATAGGATACGATAGGATAGAGGATAGGATAGGATAGAGGATAGGATAGGATAGAGGATAGGATATTATAGAGGATAGGATTGGATAGAGAATAGGATGGGATAGAGGATAGGATAGGATACAGGATAGGATAGGATACAGGATAGGATTGGATAGAGGATAGGATAGGATAGAGGATAGGATAGGATAGAGGGTAGGATAGGATAGAGAAAAGGATAGGACAGAGGATAGGATAGGATAGAGCATTGGATAGGATAGAGGATAGGATAGGATAGATGATAGGATAGGATAGAGGTTAGGATAGTATAGAGGATAGGATAGGATAGAGGATAGGATAGGGTAGAGGATAGGATAGGATAGAGGATAGGATAGGATAGAGGATAGGATAGGATAGAGGATAGAATAGGATAGAGGATAGGATAGGTTAAGGATAGGATAGAGGATAGGATAGGATAGAGGATAGGATAGGATAGAGGATAGGATAGGATAGAGTATAGGATAGGATAGAGGATAGGATAGGATAGAGGATAGGATAGGATAGGATAGGATAGAGGATAGGATAGGATAGAGGATAGGATAGGATAGAGGATAGGATAGGATAGAGGATAGGATAGGATAGAGGATAGAATAGGATAGAGGGTAGGGTAGAATTTGGATAGGATACAGGATAGCATAGGATAGAGTACAGGATAGGATAGAGAATGGGATAGGATAGAGGATATTATAGGGTAGAGGATAGGATAGGATAGAAGATAGGATAGGATAGAGGATAGGATAGGGTAGAGGATAGGATAGGATAGAGGATAGGATAGGATAGAGGATAGGATAGGATAGAGGATAGGATAGGATAGAGGATAGGATAGGATAGAGGATAGGATAGGATAGGATAGGATAGGATAGGATAGAGGATAGGATAGGATAAAGCATAGGATAGGATAGAGGATAGGATAGGATAGAGGATAGGATAGGATAGAGGACAGGATAGGATAGAGGATAGGATAGGATAGAGGTTAGGATAGTATAGAGGATAGGATAGGATAGAGGATAGGATATTATAGAGGATAGGATACGATAGAGTGTAGGATAGGATAAAGGATAGGATAGAGGATAGGATAGGATAGAGGATAGGATAGGATAGAGGATAGGATAGGATAGAGGATAGGATAGGATAGAGGATAGGATAGGATAGAGGATAGAATAGGATAGAGGATAGGATAGGATAGAGGATAGGATAGGATAGAGGATAGGATAGGATAGAGGATAGGGTATGATAGAGGATTGGATAGGATAGAGGATAGGATAGGATAGGATAGGATAGGGTAGAGGATAGGATAGGATAGAGAATAGGATATGATAGAGGATAGGATAGGTTAGAGGATAGGATAGGATAGAGAATAGGATAGGATAGAGGATAGGATAGGATAGAGGAGAGGAGAGGATAGAGGATAGGATAGGATAGAGGATAGGATAGGATAGAGGATAGGATAGGATAGAGGATAGGATAGGATAGAGGATAGGATAGGATAGAGGATAGGATAGGATAGAGGATAGGATAGGATAGAGGATTGGATAGGGTAGAGGATAGGATAGGATAGAGGATAGGATAGGGTAGAGGATAGGATAGGATAGAGGATAGGATAGGATAGAGGATAGGATAGGGTAGAGGATAGGATAGGATAGAGAATAGGATAGGATAGAGGATAGGATAGGATAGAGGATAGGATAAGATAGAGGATAGGATAGGATAGAGGATAGGATAGGATAGAGGTTAGGATAGGATAGAGGATAGGATAGGATAGAGGATAGGATAGGATAGAGGAGAGGATAGGATAGAGGATAGGATAGGATAGAGGATAGGATAGGATAGAGGATAGGATAGGATAGAGGATAGGATAGGATAGAGGATTGGATAGGATAGAGGATAGGATAGGATAGGATAGGATAGAGGATAGGATAGTATAGGATAGGATAGAGGATAGGATAGGATTGAGGATAGGATAGGATAGAGGATAGGATAGGATAGAGGATTGGATAGGATAGAGGATAGGATAGGATAGGATAGGATAGAGGATAGGATAGGATAGAGGATAGGATAGGATAGAGGATAGGATAGGATAGAGGATAGGATAGGATAGAGAATAGGATAGGATAGGGGATAGGATAGGATAATTCATAGGATAGGATAGAGGACAGGATAGGATAGAGGATAGGATAGGATAGAGGATAGGATAGGATAGAGGATAGGATAGGGTAGAGGATAGGATAGGATAGAGGATAGGATAGGGTAGAGGATAGGATAGGATAGAGGATAGGATAGGATAGAGGATAGGATAGGGTAGAGGATAGGATAGGATAGAGAATAGGATAGGATAGAGGATAGGATAGGATAGAGGATAGGATAAGATAGAGGATAGGATATGATAGAGGATAGGATAGGATAGAGGTTAGGATAGGATAGAGGATAGGATAGGATAGAGGATAGGATAGGATAGAGGAGAGGATAGGATAGAGGATAGGATAGGATAGAGGATAGGATAGGATAGAGGATAGGATAGGATAGAGGATAGGATAGGATAGAGGATTGGATAGGATAAAGGATAGGATAGGATAGGATAGAGAATAGGATAGGATAGAGGATAGGATAGGATAGAGGATAGGATAGGATAGAGGATAGGATAGGATAGAGAATAGGATAGGATAGGGGATAGGATAGGATAAATCATAGGATAGGATAGAGGATAGGATAGGATAGAGGATAGGATAGGATAGAGGATAGGATAGGATAGAGGATAGGATAGGATAGAGGATAGGATAGGATAGAGGATAGGATAGGATAGAGGTTAGGATAGTATAGAGGATAGGATAGGATAGAGGATAGGATAGGATAGAGGATAGGATAGGATAGAGGAGAGGAGAGGATAGAGGATAGGATAGGATAGAGGATAGGATAGGATAGAGGATAGGATCCCCGAACACCCCTTCTGGGTGGGGGACGAGATCGGCTCCGTAGTAATAGTGGCGGGAAGCCGCCCCGGGTCCCCGTCGGTCTCCCTTCTGGAGCGGGGCGAGGGATTCGTGGCGGTGCAATGGGGGGACATCGCGGTTGTCGGGATCTACATCTCGCCGAGCTGTGGCCTCGATCAATTTCGGGGGTTCCTGGGCGGGCTGAACAGCTGCATCGCGCGGTGCAGCGCCCGCCCGGTTCTCGTTTTGGGAGACTTCAATGCCCACGCGGTATCGTGGGGGAGTCCCAGGACGACCACTAGGGGTAGCGAGGTGTTAACCTGGGCGGCCGGCCTGGATCTCCGGTTGATTAACCGGGGATCCACGCCGACGTGCGTGCGTCCGCAGGGGGTCTCGATTGTCGACCTGACATGGGGGACTCCCTCGGCCGTGCGCCGGGTGTCGGGATGGAGGGTGGCCGAGGAGATAGAGATTGCGTCAGACCATACGCCCATCGTCATGGACGTGTGGCCCACCCTCCACGCGCGGGATTCCCGGCCGGGCCGGGGGGACCGACGGCCGCGATGGGCCTTGAAGCGGCTGGACGCGGACGCGTTCGGGGCCGCGGTAGCCGCGGCGACATGGACGGGGCCGGCCCTGTCCGAGCTGGCGCCTGCGCAAGGGGCGAGGCGGCTGCGGGAGGTAATGACGGCGGTGTGCGACACCGCCATGCCCCGCAGCCGGTTCGCCCCCAGGAGGGCGGCGTACTGGTGGTCCGCCGGCATTGCGGAGCTCCGGCGTGCCTGCAATGCCGCGCGGCGTCGGTACGGCCGAGCGCGTAGGAGGCGCGACGACGAGGAGGCGACGGCGAGGCTCGGCGGGGAGTACCGAGCCGCGCTCGGGGTTCTCCGCAGGGCTATCGCGCGGGCCAAGGCCGACGCGTGGTCGGAGCTCGTCGGCACGGTGGACTCCGATCCATGGGGGCGCCCGTACAAGCTTGTCATGAACAAGCTGCGCGCGTGGGCGCCTCCGGTGACGGAGTCGATGGACCCCCACCTGCTCGAGGGAGTGGTGGCGTCCCTCTTCCCGCGAGAGGGGGGACAACTGCGCCGCTCCCATTGGGAACAGGAGCCTCTCTCCTGGTCCGCAGAGTGGGAGGTGTCGGCCGGCGAGCTGGGTGAGGCGATGGCCAGGGCGCGGCGGGTGGGCCGCAAGGCCCCGGGCCCGGACGGGGTGCCGGGCCGCGCGTTGGTCTTGGCCCTGGAGGGGGGACTCGCCGCCGACTCCGGCAGCTGTATAACGGCTGTCTGAGGGAGGGGGTGTTCCCCACGGAGTGGAAGTCGGGCAGGTTGGTCCTCCTTCCGAAGGGGGGCAAGTCCCGGGACTCGCCATCAGGGTACCGGCCAATTTGTCTGCTGGACGAGGCGGGGAAGTTGTTCGAGCGCGTACTCGTTGGACGCCTCGTCCGGCACCTGTCGGCGGGAGGGGTCCCCGATCTGAGCGGGGTTCAATTCGGCTTCCGGGAGGGTCTCTCCACCGTCGACGCTATTCGGCGGGTGAGGGCTCTCTCGGAGGCCTGTACGAGGGGGGGCGGTGTTGCGTTGGCGATATCCTTGGATATCGCTAACGCGTTCAACACCGTCCCCTGGGATCGGATAATGGAGGCCCTGGTCTTCCACCGGGTGCCTCTGTATCTCAGAAGGGTGATTGGGAGCTATCTCTCCGACAGGGGTATAGAGTATCCCGGCCGGTACGGGATGGTGCGCAGGGGCGTCGTGCGCGGGGTTCCGCAGGGCTCGGTGTTGGGCCCGTTGCTGTGGAATCTTGCGTACGATCGCGTCCTGCGGGAGGAGATGCCTCCCGGGGTCAGCCTGACGTGTTACGCCGACGACACGCTGGTATTGGCCACCGGGAGGTATGCGAAGGAGGCCATCTGCCTGGCGGAGCGCGGCGCGTGGCGCGCGGTGCGCGCGATCCGGTCGCTGGGCCTAGAGGTGTCCGTCGAGAAAACCAGGGCCATGTGGTTTCTCCGCTCGGCCCGGTTGGCGGCGCCTCCCCAGTGCTGGATCTGCGTGGGGGAGGGGATGGTCAAGGTCGGGTCCCAGATGCGGTACCTGGGACTCGAGCTTGACGGCCGGTGGCGTTTTGACCGCCACCTTGAGTCGCTGGCGCCCCGGGCGGAGAGGGCGACCGCTGCGCTCGGTCGCCTTCTCCCGAATCTCGGGGACCCTGTGGACGGGTGCGTCGTCTGTTCGCGGTGGTGGTGCGAGTTTTGGTCCTGTACGGAGCCCCTGTGTGGGCGCGCGATGTCTTGGCTAGGGGGCGCAGTGGCGGCACACGGTCGCTGCTGCGTCGCATCGAGCGCAGGCTGGCCATAGGCATCGTGCGGGGGTACCGCACCATTTCATACGCGACGGCGATGGTGATGTCGGGGCTGATCCCCCTCGAGCTGGAGGCCCGCGTGTTGGCGGATGTGCATACGCACTCCAGGGAACTCCGGCTCCGGGGGGTGGCCCCGGATCAGGCGCGGCTCATGGTGGATGAGCTCAGGCGACATGCTCGGCGGCACGCAGCCCGGGAGTGGCGCGATAGCCTTCCCGGGACGAGGGAGGGCGAGAGGCGGGCCGTTCGGGCCATCCTCCCGGTGTTCGATCAATGGAACAGGGGATGGATGGGGCATAGGGTCTCCTACCGTGTGACGCAGGTGATGAGCGGGCACGGGTGCTTCGGCGACTACCTGTGTCGCATCGGGAGGGAGACCGAGGAGGCGTGTCACCACTGCGGCGAGCCGCGGGACACGGCGCAACGCACTCTGGAGGAGTGTCCGGCATGGGGGGGAGAGCGCCGTGCCCTGCGGCGCGCGGTGGGCCACGACCTCTCGCTCCCGGCTGTCGTCGCTGCGGCAGCCGGTGGCGAGGAGGCGTGGAGGGGGTTCGCTTCCTTCTGCGAGCGGGTTATGCTGCGGAAGGAGGCTGCGGAACGGGATCGGGAGCGTAATCACGATCCCGGCCGAAGGGGGGGGAGGCGGCGCAGGGTACGCCCCGGGGGCGTACCCCCGTTGCGACGCCTCTGACGCGAGCGGGGACGCCCTTGATGATCTCGAGGCGGGGGATCGGATATCCCCTTACACTCGGTCACCAACGGCGTCCCCGGAGGCCGCCGGGCATCTCGAGCGGGGGCTCGGATGCTCATCGGGCGGCCTAACAGGGGGGAAGGCGCCACGTCGTCCGTTGCGTGGTGCCTTCGGATAGAGTAGGTACGGGAGGGGGCCGCGTCCCCCCCCTGGGTGGTATGCTAAGGCGGGGGCACACCGGATTGACATGCGCGCGCAGAGCACGGGTGCCCCCAGGAGTCTAGGGACGGACGGGGAGGAGTTAGTGGGTATACTCGGCGTTGCACCAACCAGCCGAGGAGTCCCACATAACCCGGACCCCCCCCCCCCCGGGGGGGTTCGGGTATCCGTAACGAGATTACCTCCTCGGAAAAAAAAAAAAATAGGATAGAGGATAGGATAGGATAGAGGATAGGATAGGATAGAGGATAGGATAGGATAGAGGATAGGATAGGATAGAGGATAGGATAGGATAGAGGATAGGATAGGATAGAGGATAGGATAAGATAGAGGACAGGATAGAGGATAGGGTAGGATAGAGGATATGATAGGATAGAGGATAGGATAGGATAGAGGATAGGATAGGATAGAGGATAGGATAGGATAGAGAATAGGATAGGATAGGGGATAGGATAGGATAAAGCATAGGATAGGATAGAGGATAGGATAGGATAGAGGATAGGATAGGATAGAGGATAGGATAGGATAGAGGATAGGATAGGATAGAGGATAGGATAGGATAGAGGATAGGATAGGATAGAGGATAGGATAGGATAGAGGATAGGATAGGATAGGATAGAGGTTAGGATAGTATAGAGGATAGGATAGGATAGAGGATAGGATAGGATAGAGGATAGGATAGGATAGAGGATAGGATAGGATAGAGGATAGGATAGGATAGGATAGGATAGGATAGGATAGGATAGAGGATAGGATAGGATAAAGCATGATACAGCAAGCAAACAAACAAGGACAGAGGACTAGGAAGAGAGAAGAAGAAGAAGAAGAAGCAGGATAGACACATAGACAGAAAAACAATACAAGGACAGAAATAACCGCCACCAAAGACTGACATATACACACTTAGATAAGTACACACAGGCAAACAAACCGACCCTTACAAACACAAGTAAACTTTCACACAGACAGACATAACGTAGACGGTATCATTGAGAGAGAAACAAATATAACAGATACTGAAGAAGAAAGAAGGAAGATGGATGAAGAGGAGAAGTGGCTAACGCCACGCCACCCACCGGATAAAGGAATTATATTTAGAAAAAGCGATAAGATGAAAAGAAGCACAGAAAAAGAAAGAACCAAGAGAGACAGGGAGAATTTCGAGTCGGACTCGGAATCCCAATTTTCAGATGTGGTCCTTATTGGAAGCACGACTATGAAAAAGAAAAGGATAGACGACCGTAATAACACCTCGAATACTAAGCTGAATCAATCTAAAGAGGAAGAAAAGAGAAAAGAAAGAGAAAAAGAAATAGAGAGAGAAAAAGAAGAGGAAGAGGACATTCTCAAACTGATAAGAGAATTATCGACCCTTCTCAAGAAAACTAAGTCGTCTACAAAAGAATTGAAAAGTTTTTGTATGGATCCCCTAACAGAAGTTAGAAGTCCCACAAAAACGCATGCAGCTCAAGCGGACAGACAAGTGGAAGCAGCAATAACCAGGCTCAAGAACATCGAATTAATTATCGAGAACAAAAACCTGAAGAACAGCCTTCTCCACAAGGATATAGGTGTACAATGTAATATCCTGAGGAAAAGCGAGGACAAAAAAGGAATATCGGTCGGGACTGGCAAGACAACGGCAGAAGCAGCGAGGAAGTTATTAATCTACGAGAGCGAGACAGATGAAGCTGCAGAAACAACGGAAACCGAATCGAAACAAGAACAGGAATGGAAGATAGTGGAAAACAGGAAGAAAGCAGAGGAGAAGAAGGCCCTTAAGAAGAAAAAGAAGGAAGAGGCCGCAGAAATAGAAAAAAGTAAGAAAGAGCAAGAGAAAGAAAAGGTAAAGGAAAGAGAGAGAGCTCAAAGGGACAGACAGCCGCCTCCACCAAAATCCGAAGCGATAATAATAAAGACAAGCGAAACAAGAACATTTGCGGATTTGTTTAAACAGCTGAAGTCAAATCCGGGAGACAACATGAAGGGCATCCATACGGTCAGAAAATCGCGAGGAGGCGATATCGTGATCGAAATGGAAAAAGGCACGAACGCCGGAGTCCTTGAAACATTTGCTAAACAGACCTTAGGAGAGGACTGTTTAGTAAGAAGAATGGCACCGAAAATCGTCTACGAGATAAAGGATTTAGATCCCACTATTGATAAGGACGAATTGCAAGAGGAACTAGCCCGAATCTTGCAAAAACAAAAAGAGGAAATTCAAATTAAAACTGTTAGATTTGGATACGGAGGAACCAAGACGGCAATCGTCTCCCTCCCTTCAGAAGCTCTAGAAATTTTAGGTCAAGAAAATAAACTAAAAATTGGATTTACAAACTGCAGAATTAAGAGAACCCAGAACTTATTAAGATGCTTTAAATGCCATGCCTTCGGCCACCTCTCCTACAACTGTTCTGCAGCCTTGAAGGGACAGGAACTATGCAGAAGATGTGGAAACCTGGGGCATCAGATAAACGGATGTGAGGCAATAAGGTGCTGTATCTTATGCACAAGGGAGGGCATACATGCATCCAAAGCTGAACATGTAGCAGGAGCAGTCAATTGCCCGCAATATAGAAAATATATGGAACGTTTGGACAAGGGTAGCTCTAAATTATAAAATTCAATTTAAAGATACTCCAAATAAACCTGAATCATTGCAGATTGGCGCACTGCTTGCTAAACCAAACTGCAACAGAGCTGGGCGTAGATTTTGTACTAGTTTCAGAACCACTCTACAACCCGGGCAGCTGGATCTACACGAAGACAGGATCAGCAGCAGCAATCTGGGTGACGAATTTTAATGGAAATAGACGACTCGAAGATGGGGACGAATCAGAAGACGATTACTCTGCAGTAAGACTGGAAAAACTAACGATTGTAAGTACGTACGTATCGCCCAACATTTCGACCGATCTCTTCGCATTTAAAATTAAAAGATTAACGCAATTCTTGAGCCAGGAAATAGCGAAAGGTAACAGCGTAATTCTAGGAGGAGATTTCAATGCCAAGTCACCAGCCTGGGGCTCCAAGGAGCATAATCTAAAAGGAACAATACTGTTAGATGAACTTCTAAGAATAAATATTTACCCGTGTATTCCGGAAGGAGGCCACACATTCGAACGAGGAAGTTCCACTTCAAACTTGGACTTTATAGCGACCACCCAGGACCTGCAAAAGAATGAATTAGAATTTTCTAACAAGGTATTGAATTTAGAGTCGGCCTCTGACCATAAATACCTACTTACAGAGTTAAGAACAGCGGACGGAATCTCAAGGAGAAATACAAACCCTGGAGCTAGATGGAAAGTCACGAGGTCCGGCATCACCAGGCTGGGACTGGCATTGGATCGAACTCTAAGGGATCAGACAATAAATGCTGGTAGCACGTACACCTACGAAGAAGAAAATAAATTCTTCGAATGTATAGACAAAATCTGCGACGAGGCGCTGGACAAGGATGATACGACGTCCACAAAAGGAAGAAGTAATAAATGGTGGAACCCGCAAATAAATAAGGAAAGAGCAAAAACGCAAAGGCTAAGGAGAGCCGCACAAAAAGCCAGGAAGAAAGGAAAAAATGACGAAAGGGAGGCATTAACTTACCTGTATAAACTTGCGAAAAAGAATCTCCAGAGAGTCATTAGTAAATCAAAGGAACAAACCTGGAAAGAACTTTGCGAAACAATCGACAAAGATGTATGGGGTAAACCATACAAAGCGGTCATGAGACAGGTCAAAAACAATAATCCACCAGCGACTCTTTCCGCACAATTTGCAGGAAAAGTTATGAAGGGGCTCTTTCCTCAAAAAGAGCAGCTAGCGGAACAACAAGGAGGTAGAAACGCAGCAGAAACACATAATCTACCTGTTTCAAATGATTTCAGGTCAATACCAATTCCGGATATCACCTCGGAAGAAGTCCTGGAAGCTGCCAAACTCCTGAAACCGGGAAAGGCGCCTGGCACTGACGGCATGCAACCAGAAATCCTCAAGGCACTGGTGCAATTTAGACCTGACAGGTTTGCCGCCTTATACAATGGAATCCTGACGAGAGGAATTATGCCGCAAAAATGGAAATACGCCAGAACCGTTCTGTTGAGGAAGGAAGGTAAGGACCCCTCCACCCCCTCAGCTTATAGACCCATATGCATTTTAGACGCCTCCGCTAAGCTGTTATCCGAGCGAGGCTCCACGAAGAGCTTGGAGAGAAGCCGTTCAGTGTTTGCCAGTATGGGTTCACGAAAGGAACCTCGACAGTCCACGCTATGGAGGAAGTGAGGCAAGCAGCTATAGAGGCCTCAAGCAAAAATAGGTTTGCTGCATTAATCGCGTTGGATGTCAAAAACGCGTTTAACACGCTCAGCTGGACGGCCATCCATAGAGAAGTAACAAATAGAAAAATCCCCGAGTACCTCGCTCGGATACTAAAAGACTATTTCAGATGTAGAGCAGTGAAATATGAAGCACCTGAAGAAACGATACGCCTAAACATGAAAATGGGAGTCCCCCAGGGCTCAGTCCTGGGCCCCTTTCTATGGAATATGGTATATGATGGACTACTTAGTGCAAATAACCTACCGATGTGTAAAAAAATTGCCTTTGCAGATGATCTAGCGATAATCGTACAAGCAGCAACAGTCAGAAGACTAAAAATAAGAGCCGAACAGATGGCAGAAGAAGCTAGACTGTGGATGACCACTGCGGGTCTAGAATTAGCAGAAAGTAAAACAGAAATTATTATGCTAAACCGTAAGAGGGTGGAGGGTGAACTTACCTTCAGGATCGGAGAAGCTGAAATAAAGCCAACTACGGAACTAAGGTACTTGGGAGTTATCTTCGACTCCAATAAAAATTTCAAACAACAAATCGAAAGATCAACTAACAAGGCCATTAGGACGATGTCTGCCCTGAGCAGAATCATGACGAATTCAATGAGAACGAAACAATCAGGACGAAAGCTCTATTATATGACTATGGAATCGATTGTTCTTTATGGAGCACCGATATGGGCAGAAGCAGCAGACAAACCGACCAACAGGAAATTATTGAAGAGAACACAGAAAATTGGGCTAACAAGGGTAGTATCGGCGTATAGGTCAGTTCCACTAGAAACGCTATCAGTATTATCCGGAGTTGTACCCTGGAACCTGAAAATAAGAGAAAGGAGAGAAACCTTCGAGAAAGAAAATGAAGTGGCAGAATTAATAAGCTACGAAAGAAGAAACAGAGAGGAAACCGGGGACAGAAGGAATACACACACGCACACACACACCCACACATACACACACACTCAAACACACGCACACACGCATACACTAACAGAGACCCCGGTAGATACAGAAGAAAACGCAGAGGAGACAATGGAAGTAATGAGAAACAGCATGAAAAAGGTTATAAGGAAGCAAGCAAGAGAAAACACCTTACAGAAGTGGCAAGAGGAATGGGATGATGCGACGGTGGGAAGATGGACTCACCGACTCATCCCAGATATAGAGAAATGGATCAACAGAAAACATGGTCAACTAAATTTTTATATTACCCAAGCCCTTACGGGGCACGGTGTTTTTAATAATTTCAGGAAAAGAATAGGTAAAACAGCCTCCGACGAGTGTTGGTACCATCACGGAGTCCCCGATACACCGGATCACACACTCGTTGCATGCCTCAGATGGGAGGAAGAACGAAAACCACTGGTGGAGGCATTAAAAACCAGACCAGAAAACCTCACTATAGAAATCATCATTGAGGGGATCCTGGCGGAGGAAAAGACATGGATAATCTTTGCAAACTTCTGTAAGGACATCTTGAGAAAGAAGGAGGAAGAAGAGAGAAAAAGAGAAAAGGATCTCAGGGACAACCTGATCATGAGGGACACCGAGGAAGACCTGGAATCAGCTGACGCCGAGAGGATGATAGAATTATAATTAAGTTAAGCGGACTCTCCCTTTGTATTGCATAAGACAGTTAAGAATTTTTTAAACTAAATGAGAGCATATAGGCGCTAAGATGTTTGTTTTCCCTGTGTTGCAGCTCACTCTGGTGCGGGCGGGGGAGGGGGAGGAGGACGAGGACGAGGAAGACGGGACGGGACGTGTGACCACGCGGGAGAAAACAAGGAGATCTCTGAGTCAACTGACGCCTGTGAATAAGCGGACTTCGCGGGGCCGGGCTAGGCCGACATACGGGATACTTACCTTGGATGACCTCCAGCAGACTCACGGGTACTCGCTTCAGTGGACTACACCCGACGTCCGTCTCTCCCCTCTCCCCCCGGGCCGCCTGATGAAGGGTTGCAGCATGGGAGCAGCATCGAAACACGCCTGAAACAGAAAGAGAAATGTAAGGACCAGCGGCATAGTGCTTGCTGCAAGCGTTGCAGCGGCACAGGCGCAATTACCCGCATAGGGCAGGGTTCTGCAGTAACTGAGAGATAGTTGAACTAGGATAAGGTAGATCACTGTAAAAACATTGCAGTTGCCTGTAAAAGATCGATAAGGTAGGACGCGTATAAGGTAGTTCACTACCCAAGTGCCGATAACCAGCAGATACGGTATAGGCTTAACAGGGGCTGGTTAACCAGCGGCGTATTGCTTTCGCATATATAACAAAATGGTCGACAAAGCCAAGCACACGTGGCGACTTATACTTTTATTAATTTTGATATGATAGAACGATCATTTGGAAGCCAAAATGTGAACATGACGCTTTTTTGAGACGACCAATCATTGGAGACCAGAAATAACCTATAAAAGGAACTAAATAAAAAGATATTTTTAGGATGTAAAAAACCGGAGAAGAATATAAAAAATAGAAAATTAGCATTATTTAACGGACTAAAGACCTCTTAGTACTTTTGCAATAATAGCCTTATTACATTAGAAAAAACGCTTTTAAAGTTCAAATCAAGAGTAAAAAACAGGTTCAAGTATAATTAAGACCTGTAATTAACATAAGAAACGAAAACCTAAAAACTAGTTAGGTATAAATGTACCCTTCGTATTTGTTCTTAAAAGCAATAACTGTAAAGTTATAGACGATTGAAAGTTCAAGAAAGAATTAGGAAAAATGTTTTAAAAGTGACAAAAACGAAAAATAAAGGACTGATCGGAAAAATAGTGTCATTTCTTTAATAAAAGTACTCTTGACATTTTTTGATCAAACAAATGGCTTGGAAGATATTTCAAAATGTAACAAAATGAGATTTGCTCGAACGAGCTCAGATCGAGGTAGTAGTATAATACCTCGCCGCCGTTGTCTCAAGAAAGTGGGCATGTGGGCAACAAATGCAGAATTTATATAGTAGATGTAGTATGGTTAATAACATAGAACCAACGCAACGTTAGGTAAAAGACCGTAAATAATTGTATAACGGGTGTCCAAGATGTGAAGGGAAGTGAAACAAAACTCTTAAGTGATAAAGACCAGTTTTAGGTATATTTTTCAAAATAGATAATTTAGAACAATTAACATAAAAAATGAAATCTAGCAATTTTAAATTGAATTAACATCTTTTGAAGTTTTTCGGATAGGCTCCCTATAATAATATAAGGGGTCCCAAAAGTCTAGAGCAGGAGTAAATAACTGGTTTTAATATAACAAACGGGTATATTTTATCTGCAAATCAAAAACAAAGTAACGAAGGGATAATAAATATACTGATGCAGTTGTCCCATTAGAGCAATAGTTTAAGAGTTGTGGGCTAATCAAAGTCCACACAGTTTGTAGAAAAAGTTAAAAATTTTTCGCTAAAAACGATCAATGAAGGATCTAGAGTAAAAACAAGGATAATTCTTGACGAAAAGCACTCTTGAAAATTTTCGATCAGACAAACGGTTCTTTAAATATAACAAATTGTACTAAAATGCGGACAACTCGAACGATATGCGATCAAGATAGCACTTAATAGCCTCGGTAGCCTGCGCTCATAGTAGAAGGGCATACGAGGAATAAATAGAGGAATAATTTATTAAAAACGGCTAAGTAGCAAAGACAGATACTATTATAATAACGGTCGCCAAAATAATTTCAGGGAAGGCTTCCAGAGAATAATACAAGGTAGACAAAAGTATAGTTTAGACAAAAAAAAAAAATTAAAATTAAATAATAATAATATACTTAAGATAACTAAGGGATATAGTAACATAATATTCATAATAGAAAAGACAATAGAGTAACAAAAATATTTAAATAGCTTACTAATAGAAAGAAGAATAGGTTACAAGTTAGGACAGATGAGAAGCTAACACAAAAAAACCTAAATGCAGAGAAAGACAATTAAAACCGGGCAAATTAGTGAGCTAGAATCAATTAAAGACTGGAAACACGCTGTGTGATTTTTTAAAAGGAATATCCGATAAACATTCGACAAGATCAAAAAATTTTTTATATTAAAAGAACGCGGCTCGATCGAGCTGAAATAGCGACTATAGGTGAAAATCTCGACGTTAGGCTTCACAAGAAAACGGGCGATTAGAAATAGAACTATATTGTAAACCGAACAGTTCAAACTCTGCCGTTAAGCATACCGGTTAATTTGATTTTCATAAAAGAAATAAGACATGGTATACTTCGGCAAGAATATTGCTAGCAAGGGTAGAAGAAGAAAAACTAGGGCATGACAACGGTCTCGTACACGAACAACCAGTACAGTCGAAAAACCTAAATCTTTGAAAACAACATAGGAGGCACTCAAGGCCGTTTCAAAATAGAACAACAAGTATATATAGAAAAAACACGCGGAGTGTCAAGCGGGAGGGGATAGCTACAGGTCACGCGAGCCCCAACGGATAAAATCCAAATCAGAGCAAAGTGAACCGCCACGGTAATCGGAGCTTAACAGCAGATTTTTGAGTCTATAGCCGCGAAAGAAACAAAGAAGTTAAACTCGAAGTGAGTTTCAAGCATTAATTAAAAGAAGAATTACAAATAAGATAATTAATTCGCGCGATTTCGAGGAAAATAAGAGCAAATCTCCCCCGGGGGACTAGTTCCGAATCTCCGGGTTCAAATCACGTGAATTCGGTTATTAAACTGAACAAAGTGGATCGAGACACAGTGTAAAGTAAATTAAAATTAATTAATTAATTAATTAAGGTACTTACTTGTTATCGGGAATTCGTACGGTACGGTTTTTTTCCTCGTGGGAAACCCACTCGGTCGCACGAATCGATGAAATACCACGGTCCGGAACATCTAGAAAAAAAAGAGAGAAAATAATAAATTAGTTACTAATTAATAAAACAAGACGGGCTTGTGCGTGCGGAGATTATTGTGCGTGCGGAGATTACTCGACACGAAAACCCCTCCCTTCCAGTAAATCAAGGAACGGAGAGTGCCGGTGAAAAACCTGTAAAAAGAAAAAATTATTAGTATAATTAAAATTAATGGTCGGAGTGAGGGACACATTGAGAACAGAAGTGCATTAACTGAAAGTGAGAAAAAAGGACTTAAAGTGAGGAATTTAGGGAAAAAATTTCGAAATAGAGAAGTACCACCAGATAAACCGATACACACGGACCAGGAAGAGGGACCACACCGCGAGGGGTCGGTCGTATCTCATAAAAATAAGGTAGGAGAAAGGGTTTAGTGCCTAAAAATAGGAAAGAGTAGAGAAAAGTGGGAAAAGAGATCATTTGACCTTGAACACAAGAGAGAACTAGCGGTTTTTATATAACTAACCTACATCTATTAGTGCAGCTACGGATAGGGATAGACATAAGAAGCAATCGCCCTATAGGAAGTTTTCTCGTAAAACCTATCCCTGTAGGTGTTAGGGTCGTTATCTCGAGAACGGGGGGCCGGAGGCGAAAATCGTGTACCTCCGAAACTTGTTCGGAGACCAGTCGCCAACCCCGAGATACCCCCCCCCCCAAGAGGATAGCCTACCCAGAAAATTTTTTCAGTCGAAAATTTATGGGACACCCGGTATATAAGAAAAACTTAGACTTTATCCGATCTAGGCGTGCGACGGCTCGTTGTAAAGCTCTAGCCGAGCCCTAACCGACTACCGGGTCAGCTTTTTGAAAATCTCAAAATTCGAGGTAATTTTTCCCACAGCTCGGAAAGGAGGGGACAAAATCGAAAAAGTTTTTCAGAGGGGAGAATACTTCTCCAATCCGACCCCGAAAGACTCGCCACCCTCCGAAATAGGCGTATACCGAATTTCGGCCCGATAGGTCAATTTTCGTACGGAACCATAATCGCGAAAACACCTAAGAAAACGCCGGGTACGATAAAACCGTGTGGGGGCTCTTTGGAAAGCCAGAGAGCAGGGCTGGCATTTCGCCAAAGCAGATTTTGTATATCGTGTAAAATAAAAGAAGTAACATACAGTTAAGAATAAAAAATTAGAGTAAGAGAAGGTATCGACACCTTGACACGTTTAGACCACGCGCAGGCGTTTTAATGATAGGTTAAATTAGGCTAAGAGCGAAAAAACAAAAAAAAAATCAATTAAAAATAAGGTAGCGTTTAAGACTAGAAAATAAGAACATTTATAGAAATGACATTTCTATAAACACTTCTGAACACTTCTGACATTTCTATTTCTGGACATTTATATATATATATATATATATATACATAGAGGCTAGAAAATTATTTACAGTAGCGAATAAAATAAGATAAGATACGTTAAAAGTTAAATAAGAAGTTAGTTTATTTTAGTGTTTTTGAATTTGAATTTGAATTTATTGCATTTCGTATACTATACTATACTATATTATACTAAGCACTATTATACTGTATTAGATTTACAAACAATTTTGAATAAGCGAAATGGTTTTAACTACGACAGACATTGTAATTTTTAGGTGATTCTGTAATTTTAGAAAATGAAATAGAGACAAATAACCGTTTAAAAAAAAAAAAGATAGGATAAAGCATAGGATAGGATAGAGGATAGGATAGGATAGAGGGTAGGGTAGAATTTGGATAGGATACAGGATAGCATAGGATAGAGTACAGGATGGGATAGAGAATGGGATAGGATAGAGGATATTATAGGGTAGAGGATAGGATAGGATAGAAGATAGGATAGGATAGAGGATAGGATAGTTTAGAGGATAGGATAGGATAGAGGATAGGATAGGATAGAGGATAGGATAGGGTAGAGGATAGGATAGGATAGAGAATAGGATAGGATAGAGGATTGAATAGGATAGAGGATAGGATAGGATACGATAGGATAGAGGATAGGATAGGATAGAGGATAGGATATTATAGAGGATAGGATATTATAGAGGATAGGATTGGATAGAGAATAGGATGGGATAGAGGATAGGATAGGATACAGGATAGGATAGGATACAGGATAGGATAGGATAGAGGATAGGATAGGATAGAGGATAGGATAGGATAGAGGGTAGGATAGGATAGAGAAAAGGATAGGACAGAGGATAGGATAGGATAGAGCATTGGATAGGATAGAGGATAGGATAGGATAGAGGATAGGACAGGATAGAGGATAGGATAGGATAGAGGATAGGATAGGATAGACGATAGGATAGGATAGAGGAGAGGATAGGATAGAGGATAGGATAGGATAGAGGATTGGATAGGATAGCTGATAGGATAGGATAGAGAATAGGATAGGATATGGGATAGGATAGGATAAAGCATAGGATAGGATAGAGGATAGGATAGGATAGAGGATAGGATAGGATAGAGGATAGGATAGGATAGAGGATAGGATAGGATAGAGGTTAGGATAGTATAGAGGTTAGGATAGGATAGAGGATAGGATATTATAGAGGATAGGATAGGATAGAGGGTAGGATAGGATAGAGGATAGAATAGGATAGAGGATAGGATAGGATAAAGGATAGGATAGAGGATAGGATAGGATAGAGGATAGGATAGGATAGAGGATAGGATAGGATAGAGGATAGGATAGGATAGAGGATAGGATAGGATAGGATAGGATAGGATAGAGGATAGGATAGGATAGAGGATAGGATAGGATAGAGGATAGGATAGGATAGAGGATAGAATAGGA
This sequence comes from Halictus rubicundus, assembly GCF_050948215.1. Taxonomy (NCBI): domain Eukaryota; kingdom Metazoa; phylum Arthropoda; class Insecta; order Hymenoptera; family Halictidae; genus Halictus; species Halictus rubicundus. Next base: position 45,332 of record NW_027489232.1, on the reverse strand, counting down.
TAGATGGTAGGGTAGAATTTGGATAGGATACAGGATAGCATAGGATAGAGTACAGGATAGGATAGAGAATGGGATAGGATAGAGGATAGGATAGGATAGGATAGGATAGGATAGGATAGAGGATAGGATAAGATAGGATAGAGGATAGGGTAGGATAAAGCATAGGATAGGATAGAGGATTGGATAGGATAGAGGATAGGATAGGATAGAGGACAGGATAGGATAGAGGATAGGATAGGATAGAGGTTAGGATAGTATAGAGGATAGGATAGGATAGAGGATAGGATATTATAGAGGATAGGATACGATAGAGTGTAGGATAGGATAAAGGATAGGATAGAGGATAGGATAGGATAGAGGATAGGATAGGATAGAGGATAGGATAGGATAGAGGATAGGATAGGATAGAGGATAGGATAGGATAGAGGATAGGATAGGATAGAGGATAGGATAGGATAGAGGATAGGATAGGATAGAGGATAGGATAGGATAGAGGATAGGATAGGATAGAGGATAGGATATGATAGAGGATTGGATAGGATAGAGGATAGGATAGGATAGGATAGGATAGGGTAGAGGATAGGATAGGATAGAGAATAGGATATGATAGAGGATAGGATAGGTTAGAGGATAAGATACGATAGAGAATAGGATAGGATAGAGGATAGGATAGGATAGAGGAGAGGAGAGGATAGAGGATAGGATAGGATAGAGGATAGGATAGGATAGAGGATAGGATAGGATAGAGGATAGGATAGGATAGAGGATAGGATAGGATAGAGGATAGGATAGGATAGAGGATAGGATAAGATAGAGGATAGGATAGGATAGAGGAGAGGATAGGATAGAGGATAGGATAGGATAGAGGATAGGATAGGATAGAGGATAGGATAGGATAGAGGATAGGATAGGGTAGAGGATAGGATAGGATAGAGGATAGGATAGGGTAGAGGATAGGATAGGATAGAGGATAGGATAGGATAGAGGATAGGATAGGGTAGAGGAAAGGATAGGATAGAGAATAGGATAGGATAGAGGATAGGATAGGATAGAGGATAGGATAGGATAGAGGATAGGATAGGATAGAGGATAGGATAGGATAGAGGATAGGATAGGATAGAGGTTAGGATAGTATAGAGGTTAGGATAGGATAGAGGATAGGATATTATAGAGGATAGGATAGGATAGAGGGTAGGATAGGATAGAGGATAGAATAGGATAGAGGATAGGATAGTATAAAGGATAGGATAGAGGATAGGATAGGATAGAGGATAGGATAGGATAGAGGATAGGATAGGATAGAGGATAGGATAGGATAGAGGATAGGATAGGATAGAGGATAGGATAGGATAGAGGATAGGATAGGATAGAGGATAGGATAGGATAGGATAGGATAGAGGATAGGATAGGATAGAGGATAGGATAGGATAGAGGATAGGATAGGATAGAGGATAGGATAGGATAGAGGATAGAATAGGATAGATGGTAGGGTAGAATTTGGATAGGATACAGGATAGCATAGGATAGAGTACAGGATAGGATAGAGAATGGGATAGGATAGAGGATAGGATAGGATAGGATAGGATAGGATAGGATAGAGGATAGGATAGGATAGGATAGAGGATAGGGTAGGATAAAGCATAGGATAGGATAGAGGATTGGATAGGATAGAGGATAGGATGGGATAGAGGACAGGATAGGATAGAGGATAGGATAGGATAGAGGTTAGGATGGTATAGAGGATAGGATAGGATAGAGGATAGGATATTATAGAGGATAGGATACGATAGAGTGTAGGATAGGATAAAGGATAGGATAGAGGATAGGATAGGATAGAGGATAGGATAGGATAGAGGATAGGATAGGATAGAGGATAGGATAGGATAGAGGATAGGATAGGATAGAGGATAGGATAGGATAGAGGATAGGATAGGATAGAGGATAGGATAGGATAGAGAATAGGATAGGATAGAGGATAGGATAGGATAGAGGATAGGATAGGATAGAGGATAGGATAGGATAGAGGATAGGATAGGATAGAGGATAGGATATGATAGAGGATTGGATAGGATAGAGGATAGGATAGGATAGGATAGGATAGGGTAGAGGATAGGATAGGATAGAGAATAGGATATGATAGAGGATAGGATAGGTTAGATGATAAGATACGATAGAGAATAGGATAGGATAGAGGATGGGATAGGATAGAGGAGAGGAGAGGGTAGAGGATAGGATAGGATAGAGGATAGGATAGGATAGAGGATAGGATAGGATAGAGGATAGGATAGGATAGAGGATAGGATAGGATAGAGGATAGGATAGGATAGAGGATAGGATAGGATAGAGGATAGGATAAGGTAGAGGATAGGATAGGATAGAGGAGAGGATAGGATAGAGGATAGGATAGGATAGAGGATAGGATAGAATAGAGGATAGGATAGGATAGAGGTTATGATAGTATAGAGGATAGGATAGGATAGAGGATAGGATAGGATAGAGGATAGGATAGGATAGAGGATAGGATAGGGTAGAGGATAGGATAGGATAGAGGATAGGATAGGGTAGAGGATAGGATAGGATAGAGGATAGGATAGGATACAGGATAGGATAGGGTAGAGGATAGGATAGGATAGAGAATAGGATAGGATAGAGGATAGGATAGGATAGAGGATAGGATAAGATAGAGGATAGGATAGGATAGAGGATAGCTTAGGATAGAGGTTAGGATAGGATAGAGGATAGGATAGGATAGAGGATAGGATAGGATAGAGGAGAGGATAGGATAGAGGATAGGATAGGATAGAGGATAGGATAGGATAGAGGATAGGATAGGATAGAGGATAGGATAGGCTAGAGGATTGGATAGGATAGAGGATAGGATAGGATAGGATAGGATAGAGGATAGGATAGGATAGGATAGGATAGAGTTTAGGATAGGATAGAGAATAGGATAGGATAGGGGATAGGATAGGATAAATCATAGGATAGGATAGAGGATAGGATAGGATAGAGGATTGGATAGGATAGCTGATAGGATAGGATAGAGAATAGGATAGGATATGGGATAGGATAGGATAAAGCATAGGATAGGATAGAGGATAGGATAGGATAGAGGATAGGATAGGATAGAGGATAGGATAGGATAGAGGATAGGATAGGATAGAGGTTAGGATATTATAGAGGATAGGATATTATAGAGGATAGGATTGGATAGAGAATAGGATGGTATAGAGGATAGGATAGGATACAGGATAGGATAGGATACAGGATAGGATAGGATAGAGGATAGGATAGGATAGAGGATAGGATAGGATAGAGGGTAGGATAGGATAGAGAAAAGGATAGGACAGAGGATAGGATAGGATAGAGCATTGGATAGGATAGAGGATAGGATAGGATAGAGGATAGGACAGGATAGAGGATAGGATAGGATAGAGGATAGGATAGGATAGACGATAGGATAGGATAGAGGAGAGGATAGGATAGAGGATAGGATAGGATAGAGGATTGGATAGGATAGCTGATAGGATAGGATAGAGAATAGGATAGGATATGGGATAGGATAGGATAAAGCATAGGATAGGATAGAGGATAGGATAGGATAGAGGATAGGATAGGATAGAGGATAGGATAGGATAGAGGATAGGATAGGATAGAGGTTAGGATAGTATAGAGGTTAGGATAGGATAGAGGATAGGATATTATAGAGGATAGGATAGGATAGAGGGTAGGATAGGATAGAGGATAGAATAGGATAGAGGATAGGATAGGATAAAGGATAGGATAGAGGATAGGATAGGATAGAGGATAGGATAGGATAGAGGATAGGATAGGATAGAGGATAGGATATGATAGAGGATTGGATAGGATAGAGGATAGGATAGGATAGGATAGGATAGGGTAGAGGATAGGATAGGATAGAGAATAGGATATGATAGAGGATAGGATAGGTTAGAGGATAAGATACGATAGAGAATAGGATAGGATAGAGGATAGGATAGGATAGAGGAGAGGAGAGGATAGAGGATAGGATAGGATAGAGGATAGGATAGGGTAGAGGATAGGATAGGATAGAGGATAGGATAGGGTCGAGGATAGGATAGGATAGAGGATAGGATAGGATACAGGATAGGATAGGGTAGAGGATAGGATAGGATAGAGGATAGGATAGGATAGAGGATAGGATAGGATAGAGGATAGGATAGGATAGAGGGTAGGGTAGAATTTGGATAGGATACAGGATAGCATAGGATAGAGTACAGGATAGGATAGAGAATGGGATAGGATAGAGGATAGGATAGGATAGGATAGGATAGGATAGGATAGAGGATAGGATAGGATAGGATAGAGGATAGGGTAGGATAAAGCATAGGATAGGATAGAGGATTGGATAGGATAGAGGATAGGATAGGATAGAGGACAGGATAGGATAGAGGATAGGATAGGATAGAGGTTAGGATAGTATAGAGGATAGGATAGGATAGAGGATAGGATATTATAGAGGATAGGATACGATAGAGTGTAGGATAGGATAAAGGATAGGATAGAGGATAGGATAGGATAGAGGATAGGATAGGATAGAGGATAGGATAGGATAGAGGATAGGATAGGATAGAGGATAGGATAGGATAGAGGATAGGATAGGATAGAGGATAGGATAGGATAGAGGATAGGATAGGATAGAGGATAGGATAGGATAGAGGATAGGATAGGATAGAGGATAGGATAGGATAGAGGATAGGATAGGATAGAGGATAGGATAGGATAGAGGATAGGATAGGATAGAGGATAGGATAGGATAGAGGATAGGATAGGATAGAGGATAGGATAGGATAGAGGATAGGATAGGATAGAGGATAGGATAGGATAGAGGATAGGATAGGATAGAGGATAGGATATGATAGAGGATTGGATAGGATAGAGGATAGGATAGGATAGGATAGGATAGGGTAGAGGATAGGATAGGATAGAGAATAGGATATGATAGAGGATAGGATAGGTTAGAGGATAAGATACGATAGAGAATAGGATAGGATAGAGGATAGGATAGGATAGAGGAGAGGAGAGGATAGAGGATAGGATAGGATAGAGGATAGGATAGGGTAGAGGATAGGATAGGATAGAGGATAGGATAGGGTCGAGGATAGGATAGGATAGAGGATAGGATAGGATACAGGATAGGATAGGGTAGAGGATAGGATAGGATAGAGGATAGGATAGGATAGAGGATAGGATAGGATAGAGGATAGGATAGGATAGAGGATAGGATAGGATAGAGGGTAGGGTAGAATTTGAATAGGATACAGGATAGCATAGGATAGAGTACAGGATAGGATAGAGAATGGGATTGGATAGAGGATATTATAGGGTAGAGGATAGGATAGGATAGAAGATAGGATAGGATAGAGGATAGGATAGGGTAGAGGATAGGATAGGATAGGATAGGATAGAGGATAGGATAGGATAGGATAGAGGATAGGATAGGATAAAGCATAGGATAGGATAGAGGATAGGATCGGATAGAGGATAGGATAGGATAGAGGATAGGATAGGATAGAGGATAGGATAGGATAGAGGTTAGGATAGTATAGAGGATAGGATAGGATAGAGGATAGGATATTATAGAGGATAGGATACGATAGAGGATAGGATAGGATAGAGGATAGGATAGGATAGAGGATAGGATAGGATAGAGGATAGGATAGGATGGGATAGGATAGAGGATAGGATAGGATAGGATAGAGGATAGGATAGGATAGAGGATAGGATAGGATAGAGGATAGGATAGGATAGAGGATAAGATAGGATAGAGGATAGGATAGGATAGGATAGGATAGAGGATAGGATAGGATAGAGGATAGGATAGGATAGAGGATAGGATAGGATAGAGGATAGGATAGGATAGAGGATAGGATAGGATAGAGGATAGGATAGGATAGAGGGTAGGGTAGAATTTGGATAGGATACAGGATAGCATAGGATAGAGTACAGGATAGGATAGAGAATGGGATTGGATAGAGGATATTATAGGGTAGAGGATAGGATAGGATAGAAGATAGGATAGGATAGAGGATAGGATAGGGTAGAGGATAGGATAGGATAGGATAGGATAGAGGATAGGATAGGATAGGATAGAGGATAGGATAGGATAAAGCATAGGATAGGATAGAGGATAGGATAGGATAGAGGATAGGATAGGATAGAGGATAGGATAGGATAGAGGATAGGATAGGATAGAGGTTAGGATAGTATAGAGGATAGGATAGGATAGAGGATAGGATATTATAGAGGATAGGATACGATAGAGGATAGGATAGGATAGAGGATAGGATAGGATAGAGGATAGGATAGGGTAGAGGATAGGATAGGATAGAGGATAGGATAGGATAGAGGATAGGATAGGATAGAGGATAGGATAGGATAGGATAGGATAGAGGATAGGATAGGATAGAGGATAGGATAGGATAGAGGATAGGATAGGATAGAGGATAGGATAGGATAGAGGGTAGGGTAGAATTTGGATAGGATACAGGATAGCATAGGATAGAGTACAGGATAGGATAGAGAATGGGATTGGATAGAGGATATTATAGGGTAGAGGATAGGATAGGATAGAAGATAGGATAGGATAGAGGATAGGATAGGGTAGAGGATAGGATAGGATAGGATAGGATAGAGGATAGGATAGGATAGGATAGAGGATAGGATAGGATAAAGCATAGGATAGGATAGAGGATAGGATAGGATAGAGGATAGGATAGGATAGAGGATAGGATAGGATAGAGGATAGGATAGGATAGAGGTTAGGATAGTATAGAGGATAGGATAGGATAGAGGATAGGATATTATAGAGGATAGGATACGATAGAGGATAGGATAGGATAGAGGATAGGATAGGATAGAGGATAGGATAGGGTAGAGGATAGGATAGGATAGAGGATAGGATAGGATAGAGGATAGGATAGGGTAGAGGATAGGATAGGATAGAGGATAGGATAGGATAGAGGATAGGATAGGATAGAGGTTAGGATAGTATAGGGGATAGGATAGGATAGAGGATAGGATAGGATAGAGGATAGGATAGGATAGAGGATAGGATAGGGTAGAGGATAGGATAAGATAGAGGATAGGATAGGATAGAGGATAGGATAGGATAGAGGATAGGATAGGATAGAGAATACGATAGGATAGGGGATAGGACAGGATAAAGCATAGGATAGGATAGATTATAGGATAGGATAGAGGATAGGATGTGATAGAGGATAGGATAGGTTAGAGGATAGGATAGGATAGAGAATAGGATAGGATAGGGGATAGGATAGGATAAATCATAGGATAGGATAGAGGATAGGATAGGATAGAAGATAGGATAGGATAGAGGATAGGATAAGATAGAGGATAGGATAGGATAGAGGATAGGATAGGATAGAGGTTAGGATAGGATAGAGGATAGGATAGGATAGAGGATAGGATAGGATAGAGGATAGGACAGGATAGAGGATAGGATAGGATAGAGGATAGGATAGGATAGAGGATAGGATAGGATAGAGGATAGGATAGGATAGAGGATAGGATAGGATAGAGGATTGGATAGGATAGAGGATAGGATAGGATAGGATAGGATAGGATAGAGGATAGGATAGGATAGGATAGAGGATAGGATAGGATAGAGGATAGGATATAATAGAGGTTAGGATAGTATAGAGGATAGGATAGGATAGAGGATAGGATAAGATAGAGGATAGGATAGGATGGGATAGGATAGAGGATAGGATAGGATAGGATAGAGGATAGGATAGGATAGAGGATAGGATAGGATAGAGGATAGGATAGGATAGAGGATAGGATAGGATAGAGGATAGGATAGGATAGAGGATAGGATAGGATAGAGGGTAGGGTAGAATTTGGATAGGATACAGGATAGCATAGGATAGAGTACAGGATAGGATAGAGAATGGGATTGGATAGAGGATATTATAGGGTAGAGGATAGGATAGGATAGAAGATAGGATAGGATAGAGGATAGGATAGGGTAGAGGATAGGATAGGATAGGATAGGATAGAGGATAGGATAGGATAGGATAGAGGATAGGATAGGATAAAGCATAGGATAGGATAGAGGATAGGATAGGATAGAGGATAGGATAGGATAGAGGATAGGATAGGATAGAGGATACGATAGGATAGAGGTTAGGATAGTATAGAGGATAGGATAGGATAGATGATAGGATATTATAGAGGATAGGATACGATAGAGGATAGGATAGGATAGAGGATAGGATAGGATAGAGGATAGGATAGGGTAGAGGATAGGATAGGATAGAGGATAGGATAGGATAGAGGATAGGATAGGATAGAGGATAGGATAGGATAGGATAGGATAGAGGATAGGATAGGATAGAGGATAGGATAGGATAGAGGATAGGATAGGATAGAGGATAGGATAGGATAGAGGGTAGGGTAGAATTTGGATAGGATACAGGATAGCATAGGATAAAGTACAGGATAGGATAGAGAATGTGATTGGATAGAGGATATTATAGGGTAGAGGATAGGATAGGATAGAAGATAGGATAGGATAGAGGATAGGATAGGGTAGGATAGAGGATAGGATAGGATAGAGGATAGGATATAATAGAGGTTAGGATAGTATAGAGGATAGGATAGGATAAAGCATAGGATAGGATAGAGGATAGGATAGGATAGAGGTTAGGATAGTATAGAGGATAGGATAGGATAGAGGATAGGATATTATAGAGGATAGGATACGATAGAGGATAGGATAGGATAGAGGATAGGATAGGATAGAGGATAGGATAGGGTAGAGGATGGGATAGGATAGAGGATAGGATAGGATAGAGGATAGGATAGGGTAGAGGATAGGATAGGATAGAGGATAGGATAGGATAGAGGATAGGATAGGATAGAGGTTAGGATAGTATAGGGGATAGGATAGGATAGAGGATAGGATAGGATAGAGGATAGGATAGGATAGAGGATAGGATAGGATAGAGGATAGGATAAGATAGAGGATAGGATAGGATAGAGGATAGGATAGGATAGAGGATAGGATAGAGGATAGGATAGAGGATAGAGGATAGGATAGGGTAGAGGATAGGATAGGATAGAGAATAGGATAGGATAGAGGATAGGATAGGATAGAGGATAGGATAGGATAGAGAATAGGATAGGATAGGGGATAGGATAGGATAAAGCATAGGATAGGATAGAGGTTAGGATAGGATAGAGGATAGGATAGGATAGAGGATAGGATAGGATAGAGGAGAGGATAGGATAGAGGATAGGATAGGATAGAGGATAGGATAGGATAGAGGATAGGATAGGATAGAGGATAGGATAGGATAGAGGATTGGATAGGATAGAGGATAGGATAGGATAGGATAGGATAGGATAGAGGATAGGATAGGATAGGATAGAGGATAGGATAGGATAGAGGATAGGATATAATAGAGGTTAGGATAGTATAGAGGATAGGATAGGATAGAGGATAGGATAGGATAGAGGATAGGATAGGATGGGATAGGATGGGATAGGATAGAGGATAGGATAGGATAGGATAGAGGATAGGATAGGATAGAGGATAGGATAGGATAGAGGATAGGATAGGATAGAGGATAAGATAGGATAGAGGATAGGATAGGATAGGATAGGATAGAGGATAGGATAGGATAGAGGATAGGAAAGGATAGAGGATAGGATAGGATAGAGGATAGGATAGGATAGAGGGTAGGGTAGAATTTGGATAGGATACAGGATAGCATAGGATAGAGTACAGGATAGGATAGAGAATGGGATTGGATAGAGGATATTATAGGGTAGAGGATAGGATAGGATAGAAGATAGGATAGGATAGAGGATAGGATAGGGTAGAGGATAGGATAGGATAGGATAGGATAGAGGATAGGATAGGATAGGATAGAGGATAGGATAGGATAAAGCATAGGATAGGATAGAGGATAGGATAGGATAGAGGATAGGATAGGATAGAGGATAGGATAGGATAGAGGATAGGATAGGATAGAGGTTAGGATAGTATAGAGGATAGGATAGGATAGAGGATAGGATATTATAGGATAGAGGATAGGATAGGATAAAGCATAGGATAGGATAGAGGATAGGATAGGATAGAGGATAGGATAGGATAGAGGATAGGATAGGATAGAGGATAGGATAGGATAGAGGTTAGGATAGGGTAGAGGATAGGATAGGATAGAGGATAGGATAGGATAGAGGATAGGATAGGATAGAGGATAGGATAGGATAGGATAGGATAGAGGATACGATAGGATAGAGGATAGGATAGGATAGAGGATAGGATAGGATAGAGGATAGGATAGGATAGAGGGTAGGGTAGAATTTGGATAGGATACAGGATAGCATAGGATAGAGTACAGGATAGGATAGAGAATGGGATTGGATAGAGGATATTATAGGGTAGAGGATAGGATAGGATAGAAGATAGGATAGGATAGAGGATAGGATAGGGTAGGATAGAGGATAGGATAGGATAGAGGATAGGATATAATAGAGGTTAGGATAGTATAGAGGATAGGATAGGATAGAGGATAGGATAGGATAGAGGATAGGATAGGATGGGATAGGATAGAGGATAGGATAGGATAGGATAGAGGATAGGATAGGATAGAGGATAGGATAGGATAGAGGATAGGATAGGATAGAGGATAAGATAGGATAGAGGATAGGATAGGATAGGATAGGATAGAGGATAGGATAGGATAGAGGATAGGATAGGATAGAGGATTGGATAGGATAGAGGATAGGATAGGATAGGATAGGATAGGATAGAGGATAGGATAGGATAGGATAGAGGATAGGATAGGATAGAGGGTAGGGTAGAATTTGGATAGGATACAGGATAGCATAGGATAGAGTACAGGATAGGATAGAGAATGGGATTGGATAGAGGATATTATAGGGTAGAGGATAGGATAGGATAGAAGATAGGATAGGATAGAGGATAGGATAGGGTAGAGGATAGGATAGGATAGGATAGGATAGAGGATAGGATAGGATAGGATAGAGGATAGGATAGGATAAAGCATAGGATAGGATAGAGGATAGGATAGGATAGAGGATAGGATAGGATAGAGGATAGGATAGGATAGAGGATAGGATAGGATAGAGGTTAGGATAGTATAGAGGATAGGATAGGATAGAGGATAGGATATTATAGGATAGAGGATAGGATAGGATAAAGCATAGGATAGGATAGAGGATAGGATAGGATAGAGGATAGGATAGGATAGAGGATAGGATAGGATAGAGGATAGGATAGGATAGAGGTTAGGATAGGGTAGAGGATAGGATAGGATAGAGGATAGGATAGGATAGAGGATAGGATAGGATAGAGGATAGGATAGGATAGGATAGGATAGAGGATAGGATAGGATAGAGGATAGGATAGGATAGAGGATAGGATAGGATAGAGGATAGGATAGGATAGAGGGTAGGGTAGAATTTGGATAGGATACAGGATAGCATAGGATAGAGTACAGGATAGGATAGAGAATGGGATTGGATAGAGGATATTATAGGGTAGAGGATAGGATAGGATAGAAGATAGGATAGGATAGAGGATAGGATAGGGTAGGATAGAGGATAGGATAGGATAGAGGATAGGATATAATAGAGGTTAGGATAGTATAGAGGATAGGATAGGATAGAGGATAGGATAGGATAGAGGATAGGATAGGATGGGATAGGATAGAGGATAGGATAGGATAGGATAGAGGATAGGATAGGATAGAGGATAGGATAGGGTAGAGGATAGGATAGGATAGAGGATAGGATAGGATAGAGGATAGGATAGGATAGAGGATAGGATAGGATAGGATAGGATAGAGGATAGGATAGGAAAGAGGATAGGATAGGATAGAGGATAGGATAGGATAGAGGATAGGATAGGATAGAGGATAGGATAGGATAGAGGGTAGGGTAGAATTTGGATAGGATACAGGATAGCATAGGATAGAGTACAGGATAGGATAGAGAATGGGATTGGATAGAGGATATTATAGGGTAGAGGATAGGATAGGATAGAAGATAGGATAGGATAGAGGATAGGATAGGGTAGAGGATAGGATAGGATAGGATAGGATAGAGGATAGGATAGGATAGGATAGAGGATAGGATAGGATAAAGCATAGGATAGGATAGAGGATAGGATAGGATAGAGGATAGGATAGGATAGAGGTTAGGATAGTATAGGGGATAGGATAGGATAGAGGATAGGATAGGATAGAGGATAGGACAGGATAGAGTATAGGATAGGATAGAGGATAGGATAAGATAGAGGATAGGATAGGATAGAGGATAGGATAGGATAGAGGATAGGATAGAGGATAGGATAGAGGATAGAGGATAGGATAGGGTAGAGGATAGGATAGGATAGAGAATAGGATAGGATAGAGGATAGGATAGGATAGAGGATAGGATAGGATAGAGAATAGGATAGGATAGGGGATAGGATAGGATAAAGCATAGGATAGGATAGAGGTTAGGATAGGATAGAGGATAGGATAGGATAGAGGATAGGATAGGATAGAGGAGAGGATAGGATAGAGGATAGGATAGGATAGAGGATAGGATAGGATAGAGGATAGGATAGGATAGAGGATTGGATAGGATAGAGGATAGGATAGGATAGGATAGGATAGGATAGAGGATAGGATAGGATAGAGGATAGGATAAGATAGAGGATAGGATAGGATAGAGGATAGGATAGGATAGAGGATAGGATAGAGGATAGGATAGAGGATAGAGGATAGGATAGGGTAGAGGATAGGATAGGATAGAGAATAGGATAGGATAGAGGATAGGATAGGATAGAGGATAGGATAGGATAGAGAATAGGATAGGATAGGGGATAGGATAGGATAAAGCATAGGATAGGATAGAGGTTAGGATAGGATAGAGGATAGGATAGGATAGAGGATAGGATAGGATAGAGGAGAGGATAGGATAGAGGATAGGATAGGATAGAGGATAGGATAGGATAGAGGATAGGATAGGATAGAGGATAGGATAGGATAGAGGATTGGATAGGATAGAGGATAGGATAGGATAGGATAGGATAGGATAGAGGATAGGATAGGATAGGATAGAGGATAGGATAGGATAGAGGATAGGATATAATAGAGGTTAGGATAGTATAGAGGATAGGATAGGATAGAGGATAGGATAGGATAGAGGATAGGATAGGATGGGATAGGATGGGATAGGATAGAGGATAGGATAGGATAGGATAGAGGATAGGATAGGATAGAGGATAGGATAGGATAGATGATAGGATAGCATAGAGGATAAGATAGGATAGAGGATAGGATAGGATAGGATAGGATAGAGGATAGGATAGGATAGAGGATAGGATAGGATAGAGGATAGGATAGGATAGAGGATAGGATAGGATAGAGGATAGGATAGGATAGAGGATAGGATAGGATAGAGGGTAGGGTAGAATTTGGATAGGATACAGGATAGCATAGGATAGAGTACAGGATAGGATAGAGAATGGGATTGGATAGAGGATATTATAGGGTAGAGGATAGGATAGGATAGAAGATAGGATAGGATAGAGGATAGGATAGGGTAGAGGATAGGATAGGATAGGATAGGATAGAGGATAGGATAGGATAGGATAGAGGATAGGATAGGATAAAGCATAGGATAGGATAGAGGATAGGATAGGATAGAGGATAGGATAGGATAGAGGATAGGATAGGATAGAGGATAGGATAGGATAGAGGTTAGGATAGTATAGAGGATAGGATAGGATAGAGGATAGGATATTATAGGATAGAGGATAGGATAGGATAAAGCATAGGATAGGATAGAGGATAGGATAGGATAGAGGATAGGATAGGATAGAGGATAGGATAGGATAGAGGATAGGATAGGATAGAGGTTAGCATAGGGTAGAGGATAGGATAGGATAGAGGATAGGATAGGATAGAGGATAGGATAGGATAGAGGATAGGATAGGATAGGATAGGATAGAGGATAGGATAGGATAGAGGATAGGATAGGATAGAGGATAGGATAGGATAGAGGATAGGATAGGATAGAGGATAGGATAGGATAGAGGATAGGATAGGATAGAGGGTAGGGTAGAATTTGGATAGGATACAGGATAGCATAGGATAGAGTACAGGATAGGATAGAGAATGCGATTGGATAGAGGATATTATAGGGTAGAGGATAGGATAGGATAGAAGATAGGATAGGATAGAGGATAGGATAGGGTAGGATAGAGGATAGGATAGGATAGAGGATAGGATATAATAGAGGTTAGGATAGTATAGAGGATAGGATAGGATAGAGGATAGGATAGGATAGAGGATAGGATAGGATGGGATAGGATAGAGGATAGGATAGGATAGGATAGAGGATAGGATGGGATAGAGGATAGGATAGGATTGAGGATAGGATAGGATAGAGGATAAGATAGGATAGAGGATAGGATAGGATAGGATAGGATAGGGGATAGGATAGGATAGAGGATAGGATAGGATAGAGGATAGGATAGGATAGAGGATAGGATAGTATAGAGGGTAGGGTAGAATTTGGATAGGATACAGGATAGCATAGGATAGAGTACAGGATAGGATATAGAATGGGATTGGATAGAGGATATTATAGGGTAGAGGATAGGATAGGATAGAAGATAGGATAGGATAGAGGATAGGATAGGGTAGAGGATAGGATAGGATAGGATAGGATAGAGGATAGGATAGGATAGGATAGAGGATAGGATAGGATAGGATAGAGGATAGGATAGGATAAAGCATAGGATAGGATAGAGGATAGGATAGGATAGAGGATAGGATAGGATAGAGGATAGGATAGGATAGAGGATAGGATAGGATAGAGGTTAGGATAGTATAGAGGATAGGATAGGATAGAGGATAGGATATTATAGAGGATAGGATACGATAGAGGATAGGATAGGATAGAGGATAGGATAGGATAGAGGATAGGATAGGGTAGAGGATAGGATAGGATAGAGGATAGGATAGGATAGAGGATAGGATAGGATAGAGGATAGGATAGGATAGGATAGGATAGAGGATAGGATAGGATAGAGGATAGGATAGGATAGAGGATAGGATAGGATAGAGGATAGGATAGGATAGAGGATAGGATAGGATAGAGGGTAGGGTAGAATTTGGATAGGATACAGGATAGCATAGGATAGAGTACAGGATAGGATAGAGAATGGGATTGGATAGAGGATATTATAGGGTAGCGGATAGGATAGGATAGAAGATAGGATAGGATAGAGGATAGGATAGGGTAGAGGATAGGATAGGATAGGATAGGATAGAGGATAGGATAGGATAGGATAGAGGATAGGATAGGATAAAGCATAGGATAGGATAGAGGATAGGATAGGATAGAGGATAGGATAGGATAGAGGTTAGGATAGTATAGGGGATAGGATAGGATAGAGGATAGGATAGGATAGAGGATAGGATAGGATAGAGGATAGGATAGGATAGAGGATAGGATAGGATAGAGGATAGGATAGGATAGGATAGGATAGAGGATAGGATAGGATAGAGGATAGGATAGGATAGAGGATAGGATAGGATAGAGGATAGGATAGGATAGAGGATAGGATAGGATAGAGGGTAGGGTAGAATTTGGATAGGATACAGGATAGCATAGGATAGAGTACAGGATAGGATAGAGAATAGGATAGGATAGAGGATAGGATAGGATAGAGGATAGGATAGGATAGAGAATAGGATAGGATAGGGGATAGGATAGGATAAAGCATAGGATAGGATAGAGGTTAGGATAGGATAGAGGATAGGATATAATAGAGGATAGGATAGGATAGAGGAGAGGATAGGATAGAGGATAGGATAGGATAGAGGATAGGATAGGATAGTGGATAGGATAGGATAGGATAGGATAGAGGATAGGATAGGATAGAGGATAGGATAGGATAGAGGATAGGATAGGATAGAGGGTAGGGTAGAATTTGGATAGGATACAGGATAGCATAGGATAGAGTACAGGATAGGATAGAGAATGGGATTGGATAGAGGATATTATAGGGTAGAGGATAGGATAGGATAGAAGATAGGATAGGATAGAGGATAGGATAGGGTAGAGGATAGGATAGGATAGGATAGGATAGAGGATAGGATAGGATAGGATAGAGGATAGGATAGGATAAAGCATAGGATAGGATAGAGGATAGGATAGGATAGAGGATAGGATAGCATAGAGGTTAGGATAGTATAGGGGATAGGATAGGATAGAGGATAGGATAGGATAGAGGATAGGATAGGATAGAGGATAGGATAGGATAGAGGATAGGATAAGATAGAGGATAGGATAGGATAGAGAATAGGATAGGATAGAGGATAGGATAGAGGATAGGATAGAGGATAGAGGATAGGATAGGGTAGAGGATAGGATAGGATAGAGAATAGGATAGGATAGAGGATAAGATAGGATAGAGGATAGGATAGGATAGAGAATAGGATAGGATAGGGGATAGGATAGGATAAAGTATAGGATAGGATAGAGGTTAGGATAGGATAGAGGATAGGATAGGATAGAGGATAGGATAGGATAGAGGAGAGGATAGGATAGAGGATAGGATAGGATAGAGGATAGGATAGGATAGAGGATAGGATAGGATAGAGGATTGGATAGGATAGAGGATAGGATAGGATAGGATAGGATAGGATAGAGGATAGGATAGGATAGGATAGAGGATAGGATAGGATAGAGGATAGGATATAATAGAGGTTGGGATAGTATAGAGGATAGGATAGGGTAGAGGATAGGATAGGATAGAGGATAGGATAGGATGGGATAGGATAGAGGATAGGATAGGATAGGATAGAGGATAGGATAGGATAGAGGATAGGATAGGATAGAGGATAGGATAGGATAGAGGATAAGATAGGATAGAGGATAGGATAGGATAGGATAGGATAGAGGATAGGATAGGATAGAGGATAGGATAGGATAGAGGATAGGATAGGATAGAGGATAGGATAGGATAGAGGGTAGGGTAGAATTTGGATAGGATACAGGATAGCATAGGATAGAGTACAGGATAGGATAGAGAATGGGATTGGATAGAGGATATTATAGGGTAGAGGATAGGATAGGATAGAAGATAGGATAGGATAGAGGATAGGATAGGGTAGAGGATAGGATAGGATAGGATAGGATAGAGGATAGGATAGGATAGGATAGAGGATAGGATAGGATAAAGCATAGGATAGGATAGAGGATAGGATAGGATAGAGGATAGGATAGGATAGAGGTTAGGATAGTATAGGGGATAGGATAGGATAGAGGATAGGATAGGATAGAGGATAGGATAAGATAGAGGATAGGATAGGATAGAGGATAGGATAGGATAGAGGATAGGATAGAGGATAGGATAGAGGATAGAGGATAGGATAGGGTAGAGGATAGGATAGGATAGAGAATAGGATAGGATAGATGATAGGATAGGATAGAGGATAGGATAGGATAGAGAATAGGATAGGATAGGGGATAGGATAGGATAAAGCATAGGATAGGATAGAGGTTAGGATAGGATAGAGGATAGGATAGGATAGAGGATAGGATAGGATAGAGGAGAGGATAGGATAGAGGATAGGATAGGATAGAGGATAGGATAGGATAGAGGATAGGATAGGATAGAGGATTGGATAGGATAGAGGATAGGATAGGATAGGATAGGATAGGATAGAGGATAGGATAGGATAGAGGATAGGATAAGATAGAGGATAGGATAGGATAGAGGATAGGATAGAGGATAGGATAGAGGATAGGATAGAGGATAGAGGATAGGATAGGGTAGAGGATAGGATAGGATAGAGAATAGGATAGGATAGAGGATAGGATAGGATAGAGGATAGGATAGGATAGAGAATAGGATAGGATAGGGGATAGGATAGGATAAAGCATAGGATAGGATAGAGGTTAGGATAGGATAGAGGATAGGAAAGGATAGAGGATAGGATAGGATAGAGGAGAGGATAGGATAGAGGATAGGATAGGATAGAGGATAGGATAGGATAGAGGATAGGATAGGATAGAGGATAGGATAGGATAGAGGATTGGATAGGATAGAGGATAGGATAGGATAGGATAGGATAAGATAGAGGATAGGATAGGATAGGATAGAGGATAGGATAGGATAGAGGATAGGATATAATAGAGGTTAGGATAGTATAGAGGATAGGATAGGATAGAGGATAGGATAGGATAGAGGATAGGATAGGATGGGATAGGATGGGATAGGATAGAGGATAGGATAGGATAGGACAGAGGATAGGATAGGATAGAGGATAGGATAGGATAGAGGATAGGATAGGATAGAGGATAAGATAGGATAGAGGATAGGATAGGATAGGATAGGATAGAGGATAGGATAGGATAGAGGATAGGATAGGATAGAGGATAGGATAGGATAGAGGATAGGATAGGATAGAGGATAGGATAGGATAGAGGATAGGATAGGATAGAGGGTAGGGTAGAATTTGGATAGGATACAGGATAGCATAGGATAGAGTACAGGATAGGATAGAGAATGGGATTGGATAGAGGATATTATAGGGTAGAGGATAGGATAGGATAGAAGATAGGATAGGATAGAGGATAGGATAGGGTAGAGGATAGGATAGGATAGGATAGGATAGAGGATAGGATAGGATAGGATAGAGGATAGGATAGGATAAAGCATAGGATAGGATAGAGGATAGGATAGGATAGAGGATAGGATAGGATAGAGGATAGGATAGGATAGCGGATAGGATAGGATAGAGGTTAGGATAGGATAGAGGGTAGGGTAGAATTTGGATAGGATACAGGATAGCATAGGATAGAGTACAGGATAGGATAGAGAATAGGATAGGATAGAGGATAGGATAGGATAGAGGATAGGATAGGATAGAGGATAGGATAGGATAGAGGATAGGATAGGATAGGATAGGATAGAGGATAGGATAGGATAGAGGATAGGATAGGATAGAGGATAGGATAGGATAGAGGATAGGATAGGATAGAGGATAGGATAGGATAGAGGATAGGATAGGATAGAGGGTAGGGTAGAATTTGGATAGGATACAGGATAGCATAGGATAGAGTACAGGATAGGATAGAGAATGGGATTGGATAGAGGATATTATAGGGTAGCGGATAGGATAGGATAGAAGATAGGATAGGATAGAGGATAGGATAGGGTAGAGGATAGGATAGGATAGGATAGGATAGAGGATAGGATAGGATAGGATAGAGGATAGGATAGGATAAAGCATAGGATAGGATAGAGGATAGGATAGGATAGAGGATAGGATAGGATAGAGGTTAGGATAGTATAGGGGATAGGATAGGATAGAGGATAGGATAGGATAGAGGATAGGATAGGATAGAGGATAGGATAGGATAGAGGATAGGATAGGATAGAGGATAGGATAGGATAGGATAGGATAGAGGATAGGATAGGATAGAGGATAGGATAGGATAGAGGATAGGATAGGATAGAGGATAGGATAGGATAGAGGATAGGATAGGATAGAGGGTAGGGTAGAATTTGGATAGGATACAGGATAGCATAGGATAGAGTACAGGATAGGATAGAGAATAGGATAGGATAGAGGATAGGATAGGATAGAGGATAGGATAGGATAGAGAATAGGATAGGATAGGGGATAGGATAGGATAAAGCATAGGATAGGATAGAGGTTAGGATAGGATAGAGGATAGGATAGGATAGAGGATAGGATAGGATAGAGGAGAGGATAGGATAGAGGATAGGATAGGATAGAGGATAGGATAGGATAGTGGATAGGATAGGATAGGATAGGATAGAGGATAGGATAGGATAGAGGATAGGATAGGATAGAGGATAGGATAGGATAGAGGGTAGGGTAGAATTTGGATAGGATACAGGATAGCATAGGATAGAGTACAGGATAGGATAGAGAATGGGATTGGATAGAGGATATTATAGGGTAGAGGATAGGATAGGATAGAAGATAGGATAGGATAGAGGATAGGATAGGGTAGAGGATAGGATAGGATAGGATAGGATAGAGGATAGGATAGGATAGGATAGAGGATAGGATAGGATAAAGCATAGGATAGGATAGAGGATAGGATAGGATAGAGGATAGGATAGCATAGAGGTTAGGATAGTATAGGGGATAGGATAGGATAGAGGATAGGATAGGATAGAGGATAGGATAGGATAGAGGATAGGATAGGATAGAGGATAGGATAAGATAGAGGATAGGATAGGATAGAGAATAGGATAGGATAGAGGATAGGATAGAGGATAGGATAGAGGATAGAGGATAGGATAGGGTAGAGGATAGGATAGGATAGAGAATAGGATAGGATAGAGGATAAGATAGGATAGAGGATAGGATAGGATAGAGAATAGGATAGGATAGGGGATAGGATAGGATAAAGTATAGGATAGGATAGAGGTTAGGATAGGATAGAGGATAGGATAGGATAGAGGATAGGATAGGATAGAGGAGAGGATAGGATAGAGGATAGGATAGGATAGAGGATAGGATAGGATAGAGGATAGGATAGGATAGAGGATTGGATAGGATAGAGGATAGGATAGGATAGGATAGGATAGGATAGAGGATAGGATAGGATAGGATAGAGGATAGGATAGGATAGAGGATAGGATATAATAGAGGTTGGGATAGTATAGAGGATAGGATAGGGTAGAGGATAGGATAGGATAGAGGATAGGATAGGATGGGATAGGATAGAGGATAGGATAGGATAGGATAGAGGATAGGATAGGATAGAGGATAGGATAGGATAGAGGATAGGATAGGATAGAGGATAAGATAGGATAGAGGATAGGATAGGATAGGATAGGATAGAGGATAGGATAGGATAGAGGATAGGATAGGATAGAGGATAGGATAGGATAGAGGATAGGATAGGATAGAGGGTAGGGTAGAATTTGGATAGGATACAGGATAGCATAGGATAGAGTACAGGATAGGATAGAGAATGGGATTGGATAGAGGATATTATAGGGTAGAGGATAGGATAGGATAGAAGATAGGATAGGATAGAGGATAGGATAGGGTAGAGGATAGGATAGGATAGGATAGGATAGAGGATAGGATAGGATAGGATAGAGGATAGGATAGGATAAAGCATAGGATAGGATAGAGGATAGGATAGGATAGAGGATAGGATAGGATAGAGGTTAGGATAGTATAGGGGATAGGATAGGATAGAGGATAGGATAGGATAGAGGATAGGATAAGATAGAGGATAGGATAGGATAGAGGATAGGATAGGATAGAGGATAGGATAGAGGATAGGATAGAGGATAGAGGATAGGATAGGGTAGAGGATAGGATAGGATAGAGAATAGGATAGGATAGATGATAGGATAGGATAGAGGATAGGATAGGATAGAGAATAGGATAGGATAGGGGATAGGATAGGATAAAGCATAGGATAGGATAGAGGTTAGGATAGGATAGAGGATAGGATAGGATAGAGGATAGGATAGGATAGAGGAGAGGATAGGATAGAGGATAGGATAGGATAGAGGATAGGATAGGATAGAGGATAGGATAGGATAGAGGATTGGATAGGATAGAGGATAGGATAGGATAGGATAGGATAGGATAGAGGATAGGATAGGATAGAGGATAGGATAAGATAGAGGATAGGATAGGATAGAGGATAGGATAGAGGATAGGATAGAGGATAGGATAGAGGATAGAGGATAGGATAGGGTAGAGGATAGGATAGGATAGAGAATAGGATAGGATAGAGGATAGGATAGGATAGAGGATAGGATAGGATAGAGAATAGGATAGGATAGGGGATAGGATAGGATAAAGCATAGGATAGGATAGAGGTTAGGATAGGATAGAGGATAGGAAAGGATAGAGGATAGGATAGGATAGAGGAGAGGATAGGATAGAGGATAGGATAGGATAGAGGATAGGATAGGATAGAGGATAGGATAGGATAGAGGATAGGATAGGATAGAGGATTGGATAGGATAGAGGATAGGATAGGATAGGATAGGATAAGATAGAGGATAGGATAGGATAGGATAGAGGATAGGATAGGATAGAGGATAGGATATAATAGAGGTTAGGATAGTATAGAGGATAGGATAGGATAGAGGATAGGATAGGATAGAGGATAGGATAGGATGGGATAGGATGGGATAGGATAGAGGATAGGATAGGATAGGACAGAGGATAGGATAGGATAGAGGATAGGATAGGATAGAGGATAGGATAGGATAGAGGATAAGATAGGATAGAGGATAGGATAGGATAGGATAGGATAGAGGATAGGATAGGATAGAGGATAGGATAGGATAGAGGATAGGATAGGATAGAGGATAGGATAGGATAGAGGATAGGATAGGATAGAGGATAGGATAGGATAGAGGGTAGGGTAGAATTTGGATAGGATACAGGATAGCATAGGATAGAGTACAGGATAGGATAGAGAATGGGATTGGATAGAGGATATTATAGGGTAGAGGATAGGATAGGATAGAAGATAGGATAGGATAGAGGATAGGATAGGGTAGAGGATAGGATAGGATAGGATAGGATAGAGGATAGGATAGGATAGGATAGAGGATAGGATAGGATAAAGCATAGGATAGGATAGAGGATAGGATAGGATAGAGGATAGGATAGGATAGAGGATAGGATAGGATAGCGGATAGGATAGGATAGAGGTTAGGATAGTATAGAGGATAGGATAGGATAGAGGATAGGATATTAAAGGATAGAGGATAGGATAGGATAAAGCATAGGATAGGATAGAGGATAGGATAGGATAGAGGATAGGATAGGATAGAGGATAGGATAGGATAGAGGATAGGATAGGATAGAGGTTAGGATAGGGTAGAGGATAGGATAGGATAGAGGATAGGATAGGATAGAGGATAGGATAGGATAGAGGATAGGATAGGATAGGATAGGATAGAGGATAGGATAGGATAGAGGATAGGATAGGATAGAGGATAGGATAGGATAGAGGATAGGATAGGATAGAGGGTAGGGTAGAATTTGGATAGGATACAGGATAGCATAGGATAGAGTACAGGATAGGATAGAGAATGCGATTGGATAGAGGATATTATAGGGTAGAGGATAGGATAGGATAGAAGATAGGATAGGATAGAGGATAGGATAGGGTAGGATAGAGGATAGGATAGGATAGAGGATAGGATATAATAGAGGTTAGGATAGTATAGAGGATAGGATAGGATAGAGGATAGGATAGGATAGAGGATAGGATAGGATGGGATAGGATAGAGGATAGGATAGGATAGGATAGAGGATAGGATAGGATAGAGGATAGGATAGGATAGAGGATAGGATAGGATAGAGGATAAGATAGGATAGAGGATAGGATAGGATAGGATAGGATAGGGGATAGGATAGGATAGAGGATAGGATAGGATAGAGGATAGGATAGGATAGAGGATAGGATAGGATAGAGGGTAGGGTAGAATTTGGATAGGATACAGGATAGCATAGGATAGAGTACAGGATAGGATAGAGAATGGGATTGGATAGAGGATATTATAGGGTAGAGGATAGGATAGGATAGAAGATAGGATAGGATAGAGGATAGGATAGGGTAGAGGATAGGATAGGATAGGATAGGATAGAGGATAGGATAGGATAGGATAGAGGATAGGATAGGATAAAGCATAGGATAGGATAGAGGATAGGATAGGATAGAGGATAGGATAGGATAGAGGATAGGATAGGATAGAGGATAGGATAGGATAGAGGTTAGGATAGTATAGAGGATAGGATAGGATAGAGGATAGGATATTATAGAGGATAGGATACGATAGAGGATAGGATAGGATAGAGGATAGGATAGGATAGAGGATAGGATAGGGTAGAGGATAGGATAGGATAGAGGATAGGATAGGATAGAGGATAGGATAGGATAGAGGATAGGATAGGATAGGATAGGATAGAGGATAGGATAGGATAGAGGATAGGATAGGATAGAGGATAGGATAGGATAGAGGGTAGGGTAGAATTTGGATAGGATACAGGATAGCATAGGATAGAGTACAGGATAGGATAGAGAATGGGATTGGATAGAGGATATTATAGGGTAGAGGATAGGATAGGATAGAAGATAGGATAGGATAGAGGATAGGATAGGGTAGAGGATAGGATAGGATAGGATAGGATAGAGGATAGGATAGGATAGGATAGAGGATAGGATAGGATAAAGCATAGGATAGGATAGAGGATAGGATAGGATAGAGGATAGGATAGGATAGAGGTTAGGATAGTATAGGGGATAGGATAGGATAGAGGATAGGATAGGATAGAGGATAGGATAGGATAGAGGATAGGATAGGATAGAGGATAGGATAGGATAGAGGATAGGATAGGATAGGATAGGATAGAGGATAGGATAGGATAGAGGATAGGATAGGATAGAGGATAGGATAGGATAGAGGATAGGATAGGATAGAGGGTAGGGTAGAATTTGGATAGGATACAGGATAGCATAGGATAGGATAGAGGATAGGATAGGATAGGATAGGATAGAGGATAGGATAGGATAGAGGATAGGATAGGATAGAGGATAGGATAGGATAGAGGATAGGATAAGATAGAGGATAGGATAGGATAGAGAATAGGATAGGATAGAGGATAGGATAGAGGATAGGATAGAGGATAGAGGATAGGATAGGGTAGAGGATAGGATAGGATAGAGAATAGGATAGGATAGAGGATAGGATAGGATAGAGGATAGGATAGGATAGAGAATAGGATAGGATAGGGGATAGGATAGGATAAAGTATAGGATAGGATAGAGGTTAGGATAGGATAGAGGATAGGATAGGATGGAGGATAGGATAGGATAGAGGAGAGGATAGGATAGAGGATAGGATAGGATAGAGGATAGGATAGGATAGAGGATAGGATAGGATAGAGGATTGGATAGGATAGAGGATAGGATAGGATAGGATAGGATAGGATAGAGGATAGGATAGGATAGGATAGAGGATAGGATAGGATAGAGGATAGGATATAATAGAGGTTAGGATAGTATAGAGGATAGGATAGGGTAGAGGATAGGATAGGATAGAGGATAGGATAGGATGGGATAGGATAGAGGATAGGATAGGATAGGATAGAGGATAGGATAGGATAGAGGATAGGATAGGATAGAGGATAGGATAGGATAGAGGATAAGATAGGATAGAGGATAGGATAGGATAGGATAGGATAGAGGATAGGATAGGATAGAGGATAGGATAGGATAGAGGATAGGATAGGATAGAGGATAGGATAGGATAGAGGATAGGATAGGATAGAGGGTAGGGTAGAATTTGGATAGGATACAGGATAGCATAGGATAGAGTACAGGATAGGATAGAGAATGGGATTGGATAGAGGATATTATAGGGTAGAGGATAGGATAGGATAGAAGATAGGATAGGATAGAGGATAGGATAGGGTAGAGGATAGGATAGGATAGGATAGGATAGAGGATAGGATAGGATAGGATAGAGGATAGGATAGGATAAAGCATAGGATAGGATAGAGGATAGGATAGGATAGAGGATAGGATAGGATAGAGGATAGGATACGATAGAGGATAGGATAGGATAGAGGTTAGGATAGTATAGAGGATAGGATAGGATAGAGGATAGGATATTATAGGATAGAGGATAGGATAGGATAAAGCATAGGATAGGATAGAGGATAGGATAGGATAGAGGATAGGATAGGACAGAGGATAGGATAGGATAGAGGATAGGATAGGATAGAGGTTAGGATAGGGTAGAGGATAGGATAGGATAGAGGATAGGATAGGATAGAGGATAGGATAGGATAGAGGATAGGATAGGATAGGATAGGATAGAGGATAGGATAGGATAGAGGATAGGATAGGATAGAGGATAGGATAGGATAGAGGATAGGATAGGATAGAGGGTAGGGTAGAATTTGGATAGGATACAGGATAGCATAGGATAGAGTACAGCATAGGATAGAGAATGGGATTGGATAGAGGATATTATAGGGTAGAGGATAGGATAGGATAGAAGATAGGATAGGATAGAGGATAGGATAGGGTAGGATAGAGGATAGGATAGGATAGAGGATAGGATATAATAGAGGTTAGGATAGTATAGAGGATAGGATAGGATAGAGGATAGGATAGGATAGAGGATAGGATAGGATGGGATAGGATAGAGGATAGGATAGGATAGGATAGAGGATAGGATAGGATAGAGGATAGGATAGGATAGAGGATAGGATAGGATAGAGGATAAGATAGGATAGAGGATAGGATAGGATAGGATAGGATAGAGGATAGGATAGGATAGAGGATAGGATAGGATAGAGGATAGGATAGGATAGAGGATAGGATAGGATAGAGGATAGGATAGGATAGAGGGTAGGGTAGAATTTGGATAGGATACAGGATAGCATAGGATAGAGTACAGGATAGGATAGAGAATGGGATTGGATAGAGGATATTATAGGGTAGAGGATAGGATAGGATAGAAGATAGGATAGGATAGAGATAGGATAGGGTAGAGGATAGGATAGGGTAGGATAGGATAGAGGATAGGATAGGATAGGATAGAGGATAGGATAGGATAAAGCATAGGATAGGATAGAGGATAGGATAGGATAGAGGATAGGATAGGATAGAGGATAGGATAGGATAGAGGATAGGATAGGATAGAGGTTAGGATAGTATAGAGGATAGGATAGGATAGAGGATAGGATATTATAGAGGATAGGATATTATAGAGGATAGGATACGATAGAGGATAGGATAGGATAGAGGATAGGATAGGATAGAGGATAGGATAGGGTAGAGGATAGGATAGGATAGAGGATAGGATAGGGTAGAGGATAGGATAGGATAGAGGATAGGATAGGATAGAGGATAGGATAGGATAGAGGTTAGGATAGTATAGGGGATAGGATAGGATAGAGGATAGGATAGGATAGAGGATAGGATAGGATAGAGGATAGGATAGGGTAGAGGATAGGATAAGGTAGAGGATAGGATAGGATAGAGGATAGGATAGGATAGAGGATAGGATAGGATAGAGAATACGATAGGATAGGGGATAGGATAGGATAAAGCATAGGATAGGATAGAGGATAGGATAGGATAGAGGATAGGATGTGATAGAGGATAGGATAGGTTAGAGGATAGGATAGGATAGAGAATAGGATAGGATAGGGGATAGGATAGGATAAATCATAGGATAGGATAGAGGATAGGATAGGATAGAGAATGGGATAGGATAGAGGATATTATAGGGTAGAGGATAGGATAGGATAGAAGATAGGATAGGATAGAGGACAGGATAGGATAGAGGATAGGATAGGATAGAGGATAGGATAGGATAGAGGATAGGATAGGATAGAGGATAGGATAGGATAGAGGATAGGATAGGATAGGAGAGGATAATATAGGATAGAGGATAGGAGAGGATAGGATAGAGGATAGGATAGGATAAAGCATAGGATAGGATAGAGGATAGGATAGGATAGAGGATAGGATAGGATAGAGGATAGGATAGGATAGAGGATAGGATAGGATAGAGGATAGGATAGGATAGAGGATAGGATAGGATAGAGGATAGGATAGTATAGAGGATAGGATAGGATAGAGGAGAAGATAGGATAGAGGATAGGATAGGATAGAGGATAGGATAGGATAGAGGGTAGGGTAGAATTTGGATAGGATACAGGATAGCATAGGATAGAGTACAGGATAGGATAGAGAATGGGATAGGATAGAGGATATTATAGGGTAGAGGATAGGATAGGATAGAAGATAGGATAGGATAGAGGATAGGATAGGGTAGAGGATAGGATAGGATAGAGGATAGGATAGGATAGAGGATAGGATAGGATAGAGGATAGGATAGGATAGAGGATAGGATAGGATAGAGGATAGGATAGGATAGAGGTTAGGATAGTATAGATGATAGGATAGGATAGAGGATAGGATAGGATAGAGGATAGGATAGGATAGAGGGTAGGGTAGAATTTGGATAGGATACAGGATAGCATAGGATAGAGTACAGGATAGGATAGAGAATGGGATAGGATAGAGGATATTATAGGGTAGAGGATAGGATAGGATAGAAGATAGGATAGGATAGAGGATAGGATAGGGTAGAGGATAGGATAGGATAGAGGATAGGATAGGATAGAGGATAGGATAGGGTAGAGGATAGGATAGGATAGAGAATAGGATAGGATAGATGATTGGATAGGATAGAGGATAGGATAGGATAGGATAGGATAGAGGATAGGATAGGATAGAGGATAGGATAGGATAGAGGATAGGATAGGATAGAGGATAGGATAGGATAGAGGATAGGATAGGATAGAGGATAGGATAGGATAGAGGATAGGATATTATAGAGGATAGGATTGGATAGAGAATATGATGGGATAGAGGATAGGATAGGATACAGGATAGGATAGGATAGAGGATAGGATAGGATAGAGGATAGGATAGGATAGAGGGTAGGATAGGATAGAGGATAGGATAGGATAGAGGATAGGATAGGATAGAGAATAGGATAATATATGGGATAGGATAGGATAAAGCATAGGATAGGATAGAGGATAGGATAGGATAGAGGATAGGATAGGATAGAGGATATAATAGGATAGAGGATAGGATAGGATGGAGGTTAGGATAGTATAGAGGTTAGGATAGGATAGAGGATAGGATATTATAGAGGATAGGATAGGATAGAGGGTAGGATAGGATAGAGGATAGAATAGGATAGAGGATAGGATAGGATAAAGGATAGGATAGAGGATAGGATAGGATAGAGGATAGGATAGGATAGAGGGTAGGATAGGATAGAGGATAGGATAGGATAGAGGATAGGATAGGATAGAGAATAGGATAGGATATGGGATAGGATAGGATAAAGCATAGGATAGGATAGAGGATGGGATAGGTTAGAGGATAGGATAGGATAGAGGATATAATAGGATAGAGGATAGGATAGGATAGAGGTTAGGATAGTATAGAGGTTAGGATAGGATAGAGGATAGGATATTATAGAGGATAGGATAGGATAGAGGGTAGGATAGGATAGAGGATAGAATAGGATAGAGGATAGGATAGGATAAAGGAGAGGATAGGATAGAGGATAGGATAGGATAGAGGATAGGATATTATAGAGGATAGGATAGGATAGAGGGTAGGATAGGATAGAGGATAGAATAGGATAGAGGATAGGATAGGATAAAGGATAGGATAGGATAGAGGGTAGGGTAGAATTTGGATAGGATACAGGATAGCATAGGATAGAGTACAGGATAGGATAGAGAATGGGATACGATAGAGGATATTATAGGGTAGAGGATAGGATAGGATAGAAGATAGGATAGGGTAGAGGATAGGATAGGATAGAGGATAGGATAGGATAGAGGATAGGATAGGGTAGAGGATAGGATAGGATAGAGAATAGGATAGGATAGAGGATAGGATAGGATAGAGGATAGGATAGGATAGAGGATAGGATAGGATAGAGGATAGGATAGGATAGGATAGAGGATAGGATAGGATAGAGGATAGGATATTATAGAGGATAGGATACGATAGAGTGTAGGATAGGATAAAGGATAGGATAGAGGATAGGATAGGATAGAGGATAGGATAGGATAGAGGATAGGATAGGATAGAGGATAGGATAGGATAGAGGATAGGATAGGATAGAGGATAGGATAGGATAGAGGATAGGATAGGATAGAGGATAGGATAGGATAGAGGATAGGATAGGATAGAGGATAGGATAGGATAGAGGATAGGATAGGATAGAGGATAGGAAGAGGATAGAGGATAGGATATGATAGAGGATTGGATAGGATAGAGGATAGGATAGGATAGAGAATAGGATAGGATAGAGGATATTATGGGGTAGAGGATAGGATAGGATAGAGGATATGATATGATAGAGGATAGGAAAGAGGATAGGATATAATACAGAATAGGATAGGATTGAGTATAGGATGGGATAGAGGATAGGATATGGTATTGGACAGGGTAGAGGATAGGAAAGAGGATAGGATATAATACAGAATAGGATAGGATTGAGTATTGGATGGGATAGTGGATAGGATATGGTATTGGATAGGATAGAGGATAGGATAGGAAAGAGGATAGGATAGGATAGAGGACAGGATAGAGGATAGGGTAGGATAGAGGATATGATAGGATAGAGGATAGGATAGGATAGAGGATAGGATAGGATAGAGGATAGGATAGGATAGAGGATAGGATAGGATAGAGGATTGGATAGGATAGAGGGTAGGATAAGTATAGAGGATTGGAGTAGGATAGAGGATAGGATAGGATAGAGGATAGGATACGAGAGTGGTAGGTTAGGATAAGTTAGGATAGTGGATAGGATAGGATAGAGGATAGGATAGGATAGAGGTTTGGTTAGGATAGAGGTTAGGATAGGAGAGAGGTGAGGTGTGGATTGAGGATACGTGAGGAGTGTGGAGAGGATTGGATTGGAGTGGTGAGGGGTGAGGATAGGTGGTGTGTGTTGTGGTGAGGAGTGTGGGTAGGTGAAGTTGAGGAGTGGAGTGGTGTAGAGGTGTGGAGAGGTGAGGTGTGGTGTAGGATGTGGTGTGGTGTGGTGTGTGGGGAGGTGTGGTGTGTGGAGTGGGGTGGTGTGTGGTGTGGTGAGGTGTGTGGTGTGGTGTGGTGTGTGGAGTGGTGTGGGGTGAGGTGTGGTGTGGTGTGTGTTGTGGTGTGGTGTGGGGTGTGGTGTGGTGTTTGCTGTGGTGTGGTGTGTGGTGTGGTGTGGTGTGTGGTGTGGTGTGGTGTGTGGTGTGGTGTGGTGTGTGGTGTGGTGTGGTGTGTGGTGTGGTGTGGAGTGTGGTGTGGTGTAGAGTGTGGTGTGGTGTGGTGTGTGGGGTGGTGTGGTGTGTGGTGTGGTGTGGTGTGTGGTGTGTGTGGTGTGTGGTGTGGTGTGGTGTGAGGTGTGGTGTGGGGTGAGGTGTGGTGTGGTGTGTGGTGTGGTGTGGGGTGTGGTGTGGTGTGGTGTGTGGTGTGGTGTGGTGTGTGGTGTGGTGTGGGGTGTGGTGTGGTGTGGTGTGTGTTGTGGTGTGGTGTGTGGTGAGAGAGAGGGGAAGAAGAAGAGGGGGGGGGGGGTGTGTGTGAAGAGTGAAGTGAAGTGGAGAGTGAAGTGAAGTGAAGAGTAAAGTGAAGTGAAGAGTGAAGTGAAGTGAAGAGTGAAGTGAAGTGAAGAGTAAAGTGAAGTGAAGAGTGAAGTGAAGTGAAGAGTAAAGTGAAGTGAAGAGTGAAGTGAAGTGAAGAGTGAAGTGAGTGAAGAGTGAAGTGAAGTGAAGAGTGTAGTGATGTTAAGAGTGAAAGTGAAGTGAAGAGTGAGGTGAAGTGAAGAGTGAAGTGAAGTGAAGAGTGAAGTGAAGTGAAGAGTGAAGTGAAGTGAAGAGTGAAGTGAAGTGAAGAGTGAAGTGAAGTGAAGAGTGAAGTGAAGTGGAGGGTGAAGTGAAGTGAAAAGTGAAGTGAAGTGGAGAGTGAAGTGAAGTGAAGAGTAAAGTGAAGTGAAGAGTGAAGTGAAGTGAAGAGTGAAGTGATGTGAAGAGTGAAGTAAAGTGAAGAGTGTAGTGATGTTAAGAGTGAAGTGAAGTGAAGAGTGAAGTGAAGTGAAGAGTGAAGTGAAGTGAAGAGTGAAGAGAAGAGAAGAGTGAGGTGAAGGGAAGAGTGAAGTGAAGTGGAGAGTGAAGTGAAGTGAAGAGTAAAGTGAAGTGAAGTGAAGTGAAGTGAAGAGTGAAGTGAGGTGAAGAGTGAAGTGAAGTGAAGAGTGAAAGTGAAGTGAAGAGTGAAGTGAAGTGAAGAGTGAAGTGAAGTGAAGAGTGAAGTGAAGTGAAGAGTGAAGTGAAGGGTGAAGTGAAGTATAGAGTGAGGTGAAGTGAAGAGTGTTGTGAAGTGAAGAGTGAAGTGAAGTGAAGAGTGTGGTGAAGTTAAGAGTGAAGTGAAGTGAAGAGTGAAGTGAAGTGAAGAGTGAAGTGAAGTGAAGAGTGAAGTGAAGTGAAGAGTGAAGTGAAGTGAAGAGTGAAGTGATGTGAAGAGTGAAGTAAAGTGAAGAGTGAAGGGAAGAGTGAAGTGAAGTGAAGAGGGAAGTGAAGTGAAGAGTGAAGTGAATTGTAATGTGAAGTGAAGAGTGAAATGAATTGTAGATTGAAGTGAAGTGGAGGGTGGTGTGAAGTGAAGAGGGAAGTGAAGAGTAAAGGGAATTGTAATGTGAAGTGAAGAGTGAAATGAAGTGTAGATTGAAAGTGAAGTGGAGGGTGGTGTGAAGTGAAGAGGGAAGTGAAGAGTGATGTGATGTGAAGAGTGAAGTGAAGTGAAGAGTAAAATGTTGTGAAGAGTGAAGTGAAGTGGAGAGTGAAGTGAAGTGAAGAGTGAAGTGAATTGAAGAGTGATGTGAAGTGAAGAGTGAAGTGAAGTGAAGAGTGAAGTGAAGTGAAGAGTGAAGTGAAGTGAAGAGTGAAGTGAAGTGAAGAGTGAAGTGAAGTGAAGAGTGAAGTGAAGTGAAGAGTGAAGTGAAGTGAAGAGTGAAGTGAAGTGAAGAGTGAAGTGAAGTGAAGAGTGAAGTGAAGTGAAGAGTGAAGTGAAGTGAAGAGTGAAGTGAAGTGAAGAGTGAAGTGAAGGGTGAAGAAGTATAGAGTGAGGTGAAGTGAAGAGTGTTGTGAAGTGAAGAGTGAAGTGAAGTGAAGAGTGAAGTGAAGTGAAGTGAAGAGTGAAGTGAAGTGAAGAGTGAAGTGAAGTGAAGAGTGAAGTGAAGTGAAGAGTGAAGTGAAGTGGAGAGTGAAGTGAAGTGAAGAGTAAAGTGAAGTGAAGAGTGAAGTGAAGTGAAGAGTGAAGTGAAGTGAAGAGTAAAGTGAAGTGAGGAGTGAAGTGAAGTGAAGAGTAAAGTGTTGTGAAGAGTGAGGTGAAATGGAGAGTGAAGTGAAGGGTAGAGTGAAGTGGAGTGAAGGGTGAAGTGAATTTGGAGTAAAGTAAAGAGTGAAGTGACGTGAAGGGTGAAGTGAAGTGAAGAAGTGAAGTGGAGTGAAGAGTGAAGTGAAGTAAAGAGTGAAGTGAAGTGAAGAGTGTTGTGAAGTGAAGAGTGAAGTGAAGTGAAGAGTGAAGTGAAGAGAAGGGTGAAGTGAAGTGAAGAGTGATGGAGTGAAGAGTGAAGTAAAGTAAAGAGTGAAGTGAAGTGAAGAGTGTTGTGAAGTGAAGAGTGAAGTGAAGTTAAGAGTGTAGTGAAGTTAAGAGTGAAGTGAAGTGAAGAGTGAAGTGGTGTGAAGAGTGAAGTGAAGTGAAGAGTTAAGTGAAATGAAGAGTGAAGTGAAGTGGAGGGTGAAGTGAAGTGAAATGTGAAGTGAAGTGGAGAGTGAAGTGAAGTGAAGAGTGAAGTGAAGTGAAGAGTGAAGTGAAGTAAAGAGTGAAGTGAAGTGAAGAGTGAAGTGAAGTGAAGAGTGAAGTGAAGGGTGAAGTGAAGTGAAGAGTGAAGTGGAGTGAAGAGTGAAGTGAAGTAAAGAGTGAAGTGAAGTGAAGAGTGTTGTGAAGTGAAGAGTGAAGTGAAGTTAAGAGTGTAGTGAAGTTAAGAATGAAGTGAAGTGAAGAGTGAAGTGGTGTGAAGAGTGAAGTGAAGTGAAGAGCTGAAGTGAAGTGAAGAGTGAAGTGAAGTGGAGGGTGAAGTGAAGTGAAATGTGTGGTGAAGTGGAGAGTGAAGTGAAGTGAAGAGTGAAGTGAAGTGAAGAGTGAAGTGAAGTAAAGAGCTGAAGTGAAGTGAAGAGTGAAGTGAAGTGAAGAGTGAAGTGAAGTGAAGGGTGAAGTGAAGTGAAGAGTGAAATGATGTGGAGAGTGAATTGAAGTGAAGAGTGTTGTGAAGTGAAGAGTGAAGTGAAGTGAAGAGTGAAGTGAAGTGAAGAGTGAAGTGAAGTGAAGAGTGAAGTGAAGTGAAGAGTGAAGTGAAGTGAAGAGTGAAGTGAAGTGAAGAGTGAAGTGAAGTGAAGTGAAGTGAAGAGTGAAGTGAATTGATGAGTGAAGTGAAGTGGAGAGTGAAGTGAAGTGAAGAGTAAAAGTGAAGTGAAGCGTGAAGTGAAGTGAAGAGTGAAGTGAAGTGAAGAGTAAAGTGAAGTGAAGAGTGAAGTGAAGTGAGGAGTGAAGTGAAGTGAAGAGTAAAGTGTTGTGAAGAGTGAAGTGAAATGGAGAGTGAAGTGAAGGGGTAGAGTGAAGTGGAGTGAAGGGTGAAGTGAATTTGGAGTAAAGTAAAGAGTGAAGTGAAGTGAAGAGTGAAGTGAAGTGAAGAGTGAAGTGAAGTGATGAGTGTAGTGAAGTTAAGAGTGAAGTGAAGTGAAGAGTGAAGTGAAGTGAAGAGTGAAGTGAAGTGAAGAGTGAAGTGAAGTGAAGAGTGAAGTGACGTGAAGAGTGAAGTGAAGTGAAGAGTAAAGTGAAGTGAAGAGTGAAGTGAAGTGAGGAGTGAAGTGAAGTGAAGAGTAAAGTGTTGTGAAGAGTGAAGTGAACTGGAGAGTGAAGTGAAGGGTAGAGTGAAGTGGAGTGAAGGGTGAAGTGAATTTGGAGTAAAGTAAAGAGTGAAGTGAAGTGAAGAGTGAAGTGAAGTGAAGAGTGAAGTGAGGAGAAGAGTGAAGTGAAGTGAAGAGTGTAGTGAAGTGAAGAGTGAAGTGAAGTGAAGAGTGAAGTGAAGTGAAGAGTGAAGTGAAGTGAAGAGTGAAGTGAAGTGAAGAGTGAAGTGAAGTGAAGAGTGAAGTGAAGTGAAGAGTGAAGTGAAGTGGAGGGTGAAGTGAAGTGAAGAGTGAAGTGAAGAGAAGTGAAGAGTGAAGTGTGGTGAAGAGAAGTGAAGTGAAGTGAAGAGTGAAGTGAAGTGAAGAGTGAAGTGAAGTGAAGAGTGAAGTGAAGTGAAGAGTGAAGTGAAGTGAAGAGTGAAGTGAAGGGAAGAGTGAAGTGAAGTGAGGAGTGAAGTGAAGTGAAGAGTAAAGTGTTGTGAAGAGTGAAGTGAAATGGAGAGTGAAGTGAAGTGAAGAGTGAAGTGAAGTGGTGGGTGAAGTGAAGTGAAAAGTGAAGTGAAGTGGAGAGTGAAGTGAAGTGAAGAGTTAAGTGAAGTGAAGAGTGATATGAAGTGAAGAGTGAAGTGAAGTGAAGAGTGAAGTGAAGTGGAGGGTGAAGTGAAGTGAAAAGTGAAGTGAGGTGGAGAGTGAAGTGAAGTGAAGAGTGAAGTGAAGTGAAGAGTGAAGTGAAGTGAAGAGTAAGGTGAAGTGAAGAGTAAAGTGAAGTGAAGAGTGAAGTGAAGTGAAGAGTGAAGTGAAGTGAAGAGTGAAGTGAGTGAAAAGTGTACGTGAAGTTAAGAGTGAAGTGAAGTGAAGAGTGAAGTGAAGTGAAGAGTGAAGTGAAGTGAAGAGTAAAGTGAAGTGAAGAGTGAAGTGAAGTGAAGAGTAAAGTGAAGTGAAGAGTGAAGTGAAGTGAAGAGTGAAGTGAAGTGAAGAGTGAGGTGAAGTGAAGAGTGTTGTGAAGTGAAGAGTGTTGTGAAGTGAAGAGTGAAGTGAAGTGAAGCAGTGTAAGTGAAGTTAAGAGTGAAGTGAAGTGAAGAGTGAAGTGAAGTGAAGAGTGAAGTGAAGTGAAGAGTGAAGTGAAGTGAAGAGTGAAGTGAAGTGGAGGGTGAAGTGAAGTGAAGAGTGAAGTGAAGTGAAGTGAAGAGTGAAGTGAAGTAAAGTGAAGTGAAGAGTAAAGTGAAGTGAAGAGTGAAGTGAAGTGAGGAGTGAAGTGAAGTGAAGAGTAAAGTGTTGTGAAGAGTGAATTGAAATGGAGAGTGAAGTGAAGGGTAGAGTGAAGTGGAGTGAAGGGTGAAGTGAATTTGGAGTAAAGTAAAGAGTGAAGTGAAGTGAAGAGTGAAGTGAAGTGAAGAGTGAAGTGAAGTGAAGAGTGAAGTGAAGTGAAGAGTGAAGTGAAGTGAAGAGTGAAGTGAAGTGAAGTGAAGTGAAGAGTGAAGTGAGGTGAAGAGTGAAGTGAAGTGAAGAGTGAAGTGAAGTGAAGAGTGAAGTGAAGTGAAGAGTGAAGTGAAGTGAAGTGAAGAGTGAAGTGAAATGAAGTGAAGTGAAGAGTGAAGTGAAGTGAAGAGTGAAGTGAAGTGAAGAGTGTAGTGAAGTTAAGAGTGGTGTGAAGTGAAGAGTGAAGTGAAGTGAAGAGTGAAGTAAAGTGAAGTGAAGAGTGAAGTGAAGTGAGGAGTGAAGTGAAGTGAAGAGTAAAGTGTTGTGAAGAGTGAATTGAAATGGAGAGTGAAGTGGAGGGTAGAGTGAAGTGGAGTGAAGGGTGAAGTGAATTTGGAGTAAAGTAAAGAGTGAAGTGAAGTGAAGAGTGAAGTGAAGTGAAGAGTGAAGTGAAGTGAAGAGTGAAGTGAAGTGAAGAGTGAAGTGAAGTGAAGTGAAGTGAAGAGTGAAGTGAAGTGAAGAGTGAAGTGAAGTGAAGAGTGAAGTGAAGTGAAGAGTAAAGTGAAGTTAAGAGTGAAGTGAAGTGAAGAGTGAAGTGAAGTGAAGAGGGAAGTGAAGTGAAGAGTGAAGTGAAGTGAAGAGTGAAGTGAGTGAGAGGGTGAAGTGAAGTGAAGAGTGAAGTGTTGTGAAGTGAAGAGTGAAGTGAAGTGAAGAGTGTAGTGAAGTTAAGAGTGAAGTGAAGTGAAGAGTGAGGTGAAGTGAAGAGTGAAGTGAAGTGAAGAGTGAAGTGAAGTGAAGAGTGAAGTGAAGTGGAGGGTGAAGTGAAGTGAAGAGTGAAGTGAAGTGAAGAGAAGTGAAGTGAAGTGAAGTGAAGTGAAGAGTAAAGTGAAGTGAAGAGTGAAGTGAAGTGAGGAGTGAAGTGAAGTGAAGAGTAAGTGTTGTGAAGAGTGAATTGAAATGGAGAGTGAAGTGAAGGGTAGAGTGAAGTGGAGTGAAGGGTGAAGTGAATTTGGAGTAAAGTAAAGAGTGAAGTGAAGTGAAGAGTGAAGTGAAGTGAAGAGTGAAGTGAAGTGAAGAGTGAAGTGAAGTGAAGAGTGAAGTGAAGTGAAGAGTGAAGTGAAGTGAAGTGAAGTGAAGAGTGAAGTGAGGTGAAGAGTGAAGTGAAGTGAAGAGTGAAGTGAAGTGAAGAGTGAAGTGAAGTGAAGAGTGAAGTGAAGTGAAGTGAAGAGTGAAGTGAAATGAAGTGAAGTGAAGAGTGAAGTGAAGTGAAGAGTAAAGTGAAGTGAAGAGTGTAGTGAAGTTAAGAGTGGTGTGAAGTGAAGAGTGAAGTGAAGTGAAGAGTGAAGTGAAGTGAAGTGAAGAGTGAAGTGAAGTGAAGTGAAGTGAAGTGAAGAGTGAAGTGAATTGAAGAGTGAAGTGAAGTGAAGAGTGAAGTGAAGTGAAGAGTGAAGTGAAGTGAAGAGTGAAGTGAAGAGAAGAGTGCAGTGAAGTGAAGAATGAAGTGAAGTGAAGAGTGAAGTGAAGTTAAGAGTGACGTGAAGTGTAGGGTGAAGTGAAGTGAAAAGTGAAGTGAAGTGGAGAGTGAAGTGAAGTGAAGAGTGAAGTGAAGTGAAGAGTGAAGTGGAAGTGGAAGAGTGAAGTGAAGTGAAGAGTAAAGTGAAGTGAAGAGTGAAGAGTGAAGTGAAGAGTGAAGTGAAGAGTGAAGTGAAGTGGAGAGTGAAGTGAAGTGAAGAGTGAGGTGAAGTGAAGAGTGAAGTGAAGTGAAGAGTGAAGTGAAGTGAAGAGTGAAGTGAAGTGAAGAGTGAAGTGAAGTGAAGTGAAGTGAAGAGTGAAGTGAAGTGGAGTGAAGGGTGAAGTGAATTTGGAGTAAAGTAAAGAGTGAAGTGAAGTGAAGAGTGAAGTGAAGTGAAGAGTGAAGTGAAGTGAAGAGTGAAGTGAAGTGAAGAGTGAAGTGAAGTGAAGTGAAGTGAAGTGAAGAGTGAAGTGAAGTGAAGAGTGAAGTGAAGTGAAGAGTGAAGCTGAAGTGAAGAGTGAAGTGAAGTGAAGAGTGAAGTGAAGTGAAAATGTGTAGTGAAGTTAAGAGTGAAGTGAAGTGAAGAGTGAAGTGAAGTGAAGAGTGAAGTGAAGTGGAGGGTGAAGTGAAGTGAAGAGTGAAGTGAAGTGAAGTGAAGAGTGAAGTGAAGTGAAGTGAAGTGAAGAGTAAAGTGAAGTGAAGAGTGAAGTGAAGTGAGGAGTGAAGTGAAGTGAAGAGTAAAGTGTTGTGAAGAGTGAATTGAAATGGAGAGTGAAGTGAAGGGTAGAGTGAAGTGGAGTGAAGGGTGAAGTGAATTTGGAGTAAAGTAAAGAGTGAAGTGAAGTGAAGAGTGAAGTGAAGTGAAGAGTGAAGTGAAGTGAAGAGTGAAGTGAAGTGAAGTGAAGTGAAGAGTGAAGTGAAGTGAAGAGTGAAGTGAAGTGAAGAGTGAAGTGAAGTGAAGAGTAAAGTGAAGTGAAGAGTGAAGTGAAGTGAAGAGTGAAGTGAAGTGAAGAGTGAGGTGAAGTGAAGAGTGTTGTGAAGTGAAGAGTGAAGTGAAGTGAAGAGTGTAGTGAAGTTAAGAGTGAAGTGAAGTGAAGAGTGAAGTGAAGTGAAGAAGTGAAGTGAAGTGAAGAGTGAAGTGAAGTGAAGAGTGAAGTGAAGTGGAGGGTGAAGTGAAGTGAAGAGTGAAGTGAAGTGAAGTGAAGAGTGAAGTGAAGTGAAGTGAAGTGAAGAGTAAAGTGAAGTGAAGAGTGAAGTGAAGTGAGGAGTGAAGTGAAGTGAAGAGTAAAGTGTTGTGAAGAGTGATTGAAATGAGAGTGAAGTGAAGGGTAGAAGTGAAGTGGAGTGAAGGGTGAAGTGAAATTGGAGTAAAGTAAAGAGTGACGTGAAGTGAAGAGTGAAGTGAAGTGAAGAGTGAAGTGAAGTGAAGAGTGAAAGTGAAGTGAAAAGTGAAGTGAAGTGAAGTGAAGTGAAGAGTGAAGTGAGGTGAAGAGTGAAGTGAAGTGAAGAGTGAAGTGAAGTGAAGAGTGAAGTGAAGTGAAGAGTGAAGTGAAGTGAAGTGAGAGTGAAGTAGAAATGAAGTGAAGTGAAGAGTGAAGTGAAGTGAAGAGTGAAGTGAAGTGAAGAGTGTAGTGAAGTTAAGAGTGGTGTGAAGTGAGAGTGAAGGTGAAGTGAAGAGTGAAGTAAAGTGACAGTGAAGAGTGAAGTGAAGTGAGGAGTGAAGTGAAGTGCAAGAGTAAAGTGTTGTGAAGAGTGAATTGAGATGGAGAGTGAAGTGAAGGGTAGAGTGAAGTGGAGTGAAGGGTGAAGTGAATTTGGAGTAAAGTAAAGAGTGAAGTGAAGTGAAGAGTGAAGTGAAGTGAAGAGTGAAGTGAAGTGAAGAGTGAAGTGAAGTGAAGAGTGAAGTGAAGTGAAGTGAAGTGAAGAGTGAAGTGAAGTGAAGAGTGAAGTGAAGTGAAGAGTGAAGTGAAGTGAAGAGTAAAGTGAAGTTAAGAGTGAAG
The DNA here is from genome assembly GCF_050948215.1 of Halictus rubicundus. NCBI lineage: Eukaryota > Metazoa > Arthropoda > Insecta > Hymenoptera > Halictidae > Halictus > Halictus rubicundus. The sequence continues at coordinate 5,766 of NW_027489232.1, read as the reverse complement.
TGAAGTGAAGAGTGAAAGTGAAGTGAAGAGTGAAGTGAAGTGAAGAGTGAAGTGAAGTGAAGAGTGAAGTGAAGTGGAGGGTGAAGTGAAGTGAAGAGTGAAGGGTTGAAGTGAAGAGTGAGTGAAGTGAAGAGTGTAGTGAAGTTAGAGAGCAGTGAAGTGAAGAGTGAAGTGAAGTGAAGAGTGAAGTGAAGTGAAGAGTGAAGTGAAGTGAAGAGTGAAGTGAAGTGGAGGGTGAAGTGAAGTGAAGAGTGAAGTGAAGTGAAGTGAAGAGTGAAGTGAAGTGAAGTGAAGTGAAGAGTAAAGTGAAGTGAAGAGTGAAGTGAAGTGAGGAGTGAAGTGAAGTGAAGAGTAAAGTGTTGTGAAGAGTGAATTGAAATGGAGAGTGAAGTGAAGGGTAGAGTGAAGTGGAGTGAAGGGTGAAGTGAATTGGAGTAAAGTAAAGAGTGAAGTGAAGTGAAGAGTGAAGTGAAGTGAAGAGTGAAGTGAAGTGAAGAGTGAAGTGAAGTGAAGAGTGAAGTGAAGTGAGAGAAGTGAAGTGAGAGTGAAGTGAAGTGAAGTGAAGTGAAGAGTGAAGTGAGGTGAAGAGTGAAGTGAAGTGAAGAGTGAAGTGAAGTGAAGAGTGAAGTGAAGTGAAGAGGGAAGTGAAGTGAAGTGAAGAGTGAAGTGAAATGAAGTGAAATGAAGTGAAGTGAAGAGTGAAGTGAAGTGAAGAGTGAAGTGAAGTGAAGAGTGTAGTGAAGTTAAGAGTGGTGTGAAGTGAAGAGTGAAGTGAAGTGAAGAGTGAAGTGAAGTGAAGTGAAGAGTGAGGTGAAGTGAAGTGAAGTGAAGTGAAGAGTGAAGTGAATTGAAGAGTGAAGTGAAGTGAAGAGTGAAGTGAAGTGAAGAGTGAAGTGAAGTGAAGAGTGAAGTGAAGTGAAGAGTGAAGTGAAGAGAAGAGTGAAGTGAAGTGAAGAGTGAAGGGAAGTGAAGAGTGAAGTGAAGTTAAGAGTGAAGTGAAGTGGAGGAGTGAAGTGAAGTGAAAAGTGAAGTGAAGTGGAGAGTGAAGTGAAGTGAAGAGTGAAGTGAAGTGAAGAGTGAAGTGAAGTGGAGAGTGAAGTGAAGTGAAGAGTAAAGTGAAGTGAAGAGTGAAGAGAGAAGTGAAGAGTGAAGTGAAGAGTGAAGTGAAGAGTGAAGTGAAGTGAAGAGTGAGGTGAAGTGAAGAGTGAAGTGAAGTGAAGAGGTGAAGTGAAGTGAAGTGAAGGTGAAGTGAAGAGTGAAGTGAATGAAGAGTGAAGTGAAGTGAAGAGTGAAGTGAAGTGAAGAGTGAAGTGAAGTGAAGAGTGAAGTGAAGAGACAGAGTGAAGAGAAGTGAAGAGTGAAGTGAAGTGAAGAGTGAAGTGAAGTTAAGAGTGAAGTGAAGTGGAGGGTGAAGTGAAGTGAAAAGTGAAGTGAAGTGGAGAGTGAAGTGAAGTGAAGAGTGAAGTGAAGTGATGAGTGAAGTGAAGTGGAGAGTGAAGTGAAGTGAAGAGTAAAGTGAAGTGAAGAGTGAAGAGTGAAGTGAAGAGTGAAGTGAAGAGTGAAGTGAAGTGAAGAGTGAAGTGAAGTGAAGAGTGAGAGTGAAGTGAAGAGTGAAGTGAAGTGAAGAGTGAAGTGAAGTGAAAAGTGTAGTGAAGTCTAAGAGTGAAGTGAAGTGAAGAGTGAAGTGAAGTGAAGAGTGAAGTGAAGTGGAGGGTGAAGTGAAGTGAAGAGTGAAGTGAAGTGAAGTGAAGAGTGAAGTGAAGTGAAGTGAAGTGAAGAGTAAAGTGAAGTGAAGAGTGAAGTGAAGTGAGGAGTGAAAGTGAAGTGAAGAGTAAAGTGTTGTGAAGAAGTGAATTGAAATGGAGAGTGAAGTGAAGGGTAGAGTGAAGTGGCAGTGAAGGTGAAGTGATTTGGAGAAAAGTAGAAGAGTGACAGTGAAGTGAAGAGTGAAGTGAAGTGAAGAGTGAAGTGAAGTGAAGAGTGAAGTGAAGTGAAGAGTGAAGTGAAGTGAAGTGAAGTGAAGAGTGAAGTGAGGTGAAGAGTGCAAGTGAAGTGAAGAAGTGAAGTGAAGTGAAGAGTGAAGTGAAAGTGAAGAGTGAAGTGAAGTGAAGTGAAGAGTGAAGTGAATGAAGTGAAGTGAAGAGTGAAGTGAAGTGAAGAGTAAAGTGAAGTGAAGAGTGTAGTGAAATTAAGAGTGGAAGTGAAGTGAAGAGTGAAGTGAAGTGAAGAGTGAAGAGAAGTGAAGTGAAGAGTGAAGTGAAGTGAAGTGAAGTGAAGTGAAGAGTGAAGTGAATTGAAGAGTGAAGTGAAGTGAAGAGTGAAGTGAAGTGAAGAGTGAAGTGAAGTGAAGAGTGAAGTGAAGAGAAGAGTGAAGTGAAGTGAAGAGTGAAGTGAAGTGAAGAGTGAAGTGAAGTTAAGAGTGAAGTGAAGTGAAGGGTGAAGTGAAGTGAAAAGTGAACGTGAAGTGGAGAGTGAAGTGAAGTGAAGAGTGAAGTGAGGTGAAGAGTGAAGTGAAGTGGAGAGTGAAGTGAAGTGAAGAGTAAGTGAAGTGAAGAGTGAAGAGTGAAGTGAAGAGTGAAGAGAAGTGAAGTGAAGTGGAGAGTGAAGTGAAGTGAAGAGTGAGGTGAAGTGAAGAGTGAAGTGAATGAAGAGTGAAGTGAAGTGAAGAGTGAAGTGAAGTGAAGAGTGAAGTGAAGTGAAAGTGTAGTGAAGTTAAGAGTGGAGTGAAGTGAAGAGTGAAGTGAAGTGAAGAGTGAAGTGAAGTGGAGGGTGAAGTGAAGTGAAGAGTGAAGTGAAGTGAAGTGAAGAGTGAAGTGAAGTGAGTGAGAGAAGAGTAAAGTGAAGTGAAGAGTGAAGTGAAGTGAGGAGTGAAGTGAAGTGAAGAGTAAAGTCGTTGTGAAGAGTGAATTGAAATGGAGAAGTGAAGTGAAGGGTAGAGTGAAGTGGAGTGAAGGGTGAAGTGAATTTGGAGTAAAGTAAAGAGTGAAGTGAAGTGAAGAGTGAAGTGAAGTGAAGAGTGAAGTGAAGTGAAGAGTGAAGTGAAGTGAAGTGAAGTGAAAGTGAAGTGAAGATGAAGAGTGAAGTGAAGTGAAGAGTGAAGTGAAGAGAAGAGTGAGTGAAGTGAAGAGTGAAGTGAAGTGAAGAGTGAAGTGAAGATAAGAGTGAAAGTGAAGTGGAGAGTGAAGTGAAGTGAAAGTGAAGTGAAGTGGAGAGTGAAGTGAAGTGAAGAGTGAAGTGAAGTGAAGAGTGAAGTGAAGTGGAGAGTGAACGTGAAGGGTAGAGTGAAGTGGAAGTGAAGGGTGAAGTGAATTTGGAGTAAGTAAAGAGGAAGTGAAGTGACGAGTGAAGTGAAAGTGAAGCAGTGAGTGAAGTGAAGAGTAAGTGAAGTGACGAGTGAAGTGCAGTGAAGAGTGAGTGAGTGAAGTGAAGAGAAGAGTGAAGTGAAGTGAAGAGTGAAAGTGAAGTGAAGAGTGACAGTGAAGTGAAGAGTGAAGTGAAGTGAAGAGTGAAGTGAAGAGAAAGAGTGAGTGAAGTTAAGAGTGAAGTGAAGTGAAGAGTGAAGTGAAGTGAAGAGTGAAGTGAAGTGGAGAGGTGAAGTGAAAGTGAAGAGTGAAGTGACGTGAAGTGAAGAGTGCAGTGAAGTGAAGAGAAGTGACGAGTAAAGTGAAGTGAAGAGTGAAGTGAAGTGAGGAAGTGAAGTGAAGTGAAGAGGTAAAGTGTTGTGAAGAGTGAATTGAAAAGGAGAGTGAAGTGACGGGTAGAGTGAAGTGGAGTGAAGGGTGACAGTGAATTGGAGTCAAGTAAAGAGTGAAGTGAAGTGAAGAGTGACGTGAAGTGAAGAGTGAAGTGAAGTGAAGAGTGAAGTGAAGTGAAGAGTGAAGTGAAGTGAAGAGTGAAGTGAAGTGAAGAGTGAAGTGACGTGAAGTGAAGTGAAGAGTGAAAGTGAAGTGAAGAGTGAATGAAGTGAAGAGTGACGTGAAGTGACAGAGTGAAGTGAAGTGGAGAGTGAAGTGAAGGGTAGAGTGAAGTGGAGTGAAGGTGAAGTGAATTTGGAGTAAAGTAAGAGTGAAGTGAAGTTCAAGAGTGAAAGTGAAGTGAAGAGTGAAGTGAGTGAAGAGTGAAGTGAAGTGAAGAAGTGAAGTGAAGTGAAGCTGTGAAGTGAAGTGCAGAGGTGAAGTGAAGTGAAGAGTGCAGTGAAGTGCAAGTGAAGAGTGAGGAAGGCAGAAGTGAAGAGTAAGTGAAGTGAAGCCGTGAAGTGAGAGAGTGAAGTGAAGAGAAAAGTACAGTGTTGTGAAGAGTGAATTGACCTGGCGAGTGAAGTGAAGGGTAGAGAGAAGTGGAGTGAAGGGTGAAGTGAATATGGAGTACAATTCACGAGTACGCTAGTCCTAGACGTGAAGTGCACGTGACAAGAAGTGACCGTGACATGCAATGTTCCGTGCAGTAGACCGAGAAGAAGAGCAAGTGAAGAACGTGAAGTGAAGTGACGAGATCAAGCAATTGAAGTGACAGTGCCGCGTGACGAGAAGTGAAGAGTGCGATCCTATCCAATCCTATCCTATCCTCTATCCTACCTATCCACTATCCACCTATCCTCTGTCCTATCCTATCCTATCCTCTATCCTATCCCATCCTTATCCCATCCTATCCCTATCCTCTATCCTATCCTATCCTCTATCCTATCCTATCCTCTATACTATCCTAACCTCTATTACTATCCTATCCTCTATCCTATCCTATCCTCTATCCTATCCTATCCTATCCTCTATCTATCCTATCCTATCCTATCCTATCCTCTATCCTATCCAATCCTCTATCCTATCCTATCCTCTATCCTATCCTATCCTCTATCCTATCCTATCCTCTATCCTATCCTATCCTCTATCCTATCCTCTCCTCTATCCTATCCTATCCTCTATCCTATCCTATCCTCTATCCTATCCTAACCTCTATCCTATCCTATGCTTTATCCTATCCTATCCCCTATCCTATCCTATTCTCTATCCTATCCTATCCTCTATCCTATCCTATCCTCTATCCTATCCTATTCTCTATCCTATCCTATCCTCTAACCTATCCTATCCTCTATCCTCTATCCTATCCTCTATCCTATCCTCTATCCTATCCTCTATCCTATCCTATCCTCTATCTCTATCCTATCCTCTATCCTATCCTATCTCTATCCTATCCTATCCTATCCTATCCTATCCTCTATCCTATCCAATCCTCTATCCTATCCTATCCTCTATCCTATCCTATCCTCTATCCTATCCTATCCTCTATCCTATCCTCTCCTCTATCCTATCCTATCCTCTATCCTATCCTATCCTCTATCCTATCCTAACCTCTATCCTATCCTATGCTTTATCCTATCCTATCCCCTATCCTATCCTATTCTCTATCCTATCCTATCCCTCTATCCTATCCTATCCTCTATCCTATCCTATTCTCTATCCTATCCTATCCTCTACCCTATCCTATCCTATCCTCTATCCTCTATCCCTATCCTCTATCCTATCCTCTATCCTATCCTATCCTCTATCCTATCCTATCCTCTATCTTATCCTATCCTCTATCCTATCCTATCCTCTATCCTATCCTATCCCCCTATACCTATCCTAACCTCTATCCTATCCTATCCTCTATCCTATCCTATCCTCTATCCTATCCTATGCTTTATCCTATCCTATCCTCTATCCTATCCTATCCTACTATCTCTATCCTATCCTATCCTATCCTATCCTCTACCCTATCCTATCCTCTATC
>NW_027489231.1:0-68182 GCF_050948215.1 Halictus rubicundus | reverse complement strand
TAGAGGATAGGATAGACGATAGGATAGGATAGAGCATAGGACAGGATAGAGCATAGGATAGGATAGAGGATAGGATAAGATAGAGGATAGGATAGGATAGAGGATAGGATAGGATAAAGGATAGGATAGGGATAGAGGATAGGATAGGATAGGAGTGGATAGGAGGATAGGGGATTTGATAGGATAGAGGATAGGATAGGATAGAAGATAGGATAGGATAGAGGATAGGGTAGGATAGAGGATAGCATAGGATAGAGGATAGGATAGGATAGAGGATAGGATAGGATAGAGGATAGGAAAGGATAGAGGATAGGATAGGATAGAGGATAGGATAGGATAGAGGATAGGATAGGATAGAGGATAGGATAGGATAGAGGATAGGATAGGATAGAGGATAGGACAGGATAGAGGATAGAGGATAGAGGATAGAGGATAGAGGATAGAGGATAGGATAGGATAGAGGATAGGATAGGATAGAGGATAGAGGATAGGATAGGATAGAGGATAGGATAGGATAGAGGATAGGATAGGGCAGAGGAATGGATAGGATAGAGGATAGGATAGACGATAGGATAGGATAGAGCATAGGATAGGATAGAGCATAGGATAGGATAGAGGATAGGATAAGATAGAGGATAGGATAGGATAGAGGATAGGATAGGATAAAGGATAGGATAGGATAGAGGATAGGATAGGATAGAGGATCGGATAGAGAATAGGATAGGATAGAGGATATTATAGGATAGAGGATATGATAGGACAGAGGAATGGATAGGTTAGAGGATTGGATAGTATAGAGTATAGTATAGGATAGAGGATAGGATAGGATAGAGGATAGGATAGGATAGTGGATAGGATAGGATAGGGATAAAGGATAGGATAGGATAGAGGATAGGATAGGATAGAGGATATTATAGGATAGAGGACATGATAGGACAGAGGAATGGATAGGATAGAGGGATTGGATAGGATAGAGGATAGATGATAGGATAGGATTGAGGATTGGATAGGATACAGGATAGGATGGGATAGAGGATAGGATAGAGGATTTGATAGGATAGAGGATAGGATAGTATAGAGGATAGGATAGGATAGAGGATATTATAGGATAGAGGATATGATAGGACAGAGGAATGGATAGGATAGAGGATTGGATAGGATAGAGGATAGATGATAGGATAGGATTGAGGATTGGATAGGATACAGGATAGGATGGGATAGAGGATAGGATAGGGGATTTGATAGGATAGAGGATAGGATAGGATAGAAGATAGGATAGGATAGAGCATAGGATAGGATAGAGGATAGGATAGGATAGAGGATAGGATAGGATAGAGGATAGGATAGGATAGAGGATAGGATAGGATAGAGGATAGGATAGGATAGAGGATAGGATAGGATAGAGGATAGGATAGGGTAGAGGATAGGATAGGATAGAGGATAGGATAGGATAGGATAGAGGATAGGATAGGATAGAGGATAGGATAGGATAGAGGATATGATAGGATAGAGGATAGGATAGGATAGAGGAATGGATAGGATAGAGGATAGGATAGACGATAGGATAGGATAGAGCATAGGATAGATAGAGCATAGGATAGGATAGAGGATAGGATAAGATAGGAGGATAGGATAGAGAGGATAGGATAGAGAGGATAGGAGAGGATAGAGGATAGGATAGGATAGAGGACTCTCACTGCACTTTTCAAATCACTTTCACTCTTGCACTTCACTTCACTCCTCACTTCACTTCACTCTGCCACTTCAGCTTCACTCGTCACTGCACATTCACTGGTTACTTAGCTGAACTAGGCACTGGCACTTCACTCTTCACTTCATTTCACGCTTCACTTCACTTCACTCTTCAATTCACTCTCCACGTCACTTCACTCTTACACACTGCACTCTTCACTTCTGCCTCTTCCATTGCACGTAACTCTTCAATTCACTACCCTCTTCACTACGGACTTCACTCTTGTCACTTTCACTTCACTCTTCACTTCACTTCACTCTTCAGCTTCACGTGCACTGCTCGGCACTTCACTTTCACTTCACTCTTCACTGTCACTTCACTCTCACAACACTTCACTCTTCACTTCACTCCCTCTTCATAGAGTCATCTTAATCACTTCACTCTTCACTCATCACTTCACTGTCAAGCTTCAATTTCTACAAGACGTCACTTCATTTCACTAGGCACTTCACTTTCAAATCACTTCACTCTTCAGCTTCACTTCACTCCTGCACTTCACTTCACTCTCCACTTCACTTTACTCTTCACTTCACTTCACTCTTCACTCTAACTTCACTCTTCACTTCACTTCACTCTTCACTTCACTTCACTTCTTCACTTCACTTCACTCTTCAATTCACTCTCCACTTCGAATGTCACTCTTCACTAGCACTTGCACGCTTCACAGCACTTCCCGTTGCATTCACTTAACTCTTCAATTCACTACACTCTACACTACACTTCAATCTTCACTCACTTCACTCTTCACTTCACTTCACTATTCACTTCACTTCACGTCACCCTTCACTTCACTTCACTCTGTCACGTCACTTCACTCTTCACAACACTTCACTCTTCCCATCACTTCCCTCTTCCATTCACGTCACTCTTCAATTCACTTCACTCTTCACTCATCACTTCACTTCAATCTTCAATTCACTTCACCCTTCACTTCATTTCACTCTTCACTTCACTTTTCAAATCACTTCACTCTTCACTTCACTACACTCTTCACTTCACTTCACTCTTCACAACACTTCACTCTTCACATCACTTCCCTCTTCCATTCACTTCAATCTTTCAAATTCACGTCACTCTTCACTCATCACTTCACTTCAATCTTCAATCACTTCACCCGTTCACTTCATTTCACTCTTCACTTCACTTTTCAAATCACTTCACTCTTCACTTCACTTCACTCCTCACTTCACTTCACTCTCTCACTTCACTTCACTCTGCACTTCACTTCACCTCTCTTCACTTCACTCTTCTCTTCACTTCACTCTTCACTTCACTTCACTCTTCACTTTCACTTCACTCGTCACTTCACTTCACTCTTCACTTCACGTTACTCTTTCACTTCTCTTCACTCTTCACTTCACTTCACTTCACTCTTCACTTCACTTCACTCTTCACTTCACTTCACCTCTTCACTTCACTTCACTCTTCACTTCACTGTCACTCTTCACTTCACTTCACTCTTCACTTCACTTCACTCTTCACTTCACTGCACGTCTTCACTTCACTCCACTCTTAACTTCACTTCACTCTTCACTTCACTTCACTTCACTCTTCACTGTCACTTCACTCTTCACTTCACTTCACTCTTCACTTCACTTCACTCTTCACTGCACTTCACTCTGTCACGTCACTCCACTCTTAACTTCACTTCACTCTTCACTTCACTTCACTCTTCATTTCACGTTCACTCTTCACTTCACTTTTCAAATCACTTCACTCTTCACTTCACTTCACTCCTCACTTCACTTCACTCTTCACTTTACTTCACTCGGCACTCCACTTCACTCTTCACTGCACTTCACTCTTCACTTCACTTCACTCTTCACTTCCCTTCACTCTTCACTTCACTTCACTCTTCACTTCACTTCACTCTTCACTTCACTTCACTCTTCTCTTCACTGCACTCTTCACTTCACTTCACTCTTCACGTCACTTCACTCTTCACTTCACTTCACTCTTCACTCTTCACTCTTCACTTCACTTCACTCTTCACTTCACTTCACTCTTCACTCTTCACTTCACTTCACTCTTCACTTCACTGCACTCTTCACTTCACTTCACCCTTCACTTCACCTCACTCTTCACTTTACTTCACTCTTCACTACACTTCACTCTTCACATCACTTCCCTCTTCCATTCACTTCACTCTTCAATTCACTTCACTCTTCACTCATCACTTCACTTCAATCTTCAATTCACTTCACCCGTCACTTCATTTCACTCTTCACTTCACTTTTCAAATCACTTCTCTCTTCACTTCACGTTCACTCCTCACTTCACTTCACTCTCCACTTCACTTCACTCTTCACGTCACTTCACTCTTCACAACACTTCACTCTTCACATCACTTCACCCTTCACTTCACTTCACTCGTCACTTCACTTCACTCTTCACTTCACTTCACTCTTCACTGCACTTCTCTTCACTCCACTTCACTCTTCACTTCACTCCACTCTGAACTTCCCTTCACTCTTCACGTCACTTCACTCTTCATTTCACTTCACTCTTCACTTCACTTTTCAAATCACTTCACTCTTCACTTCACTTCACTCCTCACTTCACTTCACTCTTCACTTTACTTCACTCTTCACGCCACTTCACTCTTCACTTCACTTCACTCTTCACTTCACTTCACTCTTCACTTCCCTTCACTCTTCACTTCACTTCACTCTTCACTTCACTTCACTCTTCACTTCACTTCACTCTTCACTTCACTTCACTCTTCACTTCACTTCACTCTTCACTTCACTTCACGCTTCACTTCACTTCACTCTTCACTCTTCACTCTTCACTTCACTTCACTCTTCACTTCACTTCACTCTTCACTCTTCACTTCACTTCACTCTTCACTTCACTTCACTCTTCACTTCACGTCACTCTTCACTTCACTTTCCTCTTCCATTCACTTCACTCTTCACTTCACTCCTCACTTCACTTCACTCTTCACTTCACTCCTCACTTCACTTCACTCTCCACTTCACTTCACTCTCCACTGTCACTTCACTCTTCACTTCACCTCACGCGTCACTTCACTTCACTCTTCACTTCACTTCACCCTTCACGTCACTTCACTCTTCACTTCACTTCACTGCTTCACTTCACTTCACTCTTCACTTCACTCTCCACTTCACTTCACTCTTCACAACACTTCACTCTTCACATCACTTCCCTCTTCCATTCACTTCACTCTTCAATTCACTGCACTCTTCACTCATCACTTCACTTCAATCTTCAATTCACTTCACCCTTCACTTCATTTCACTCTTCACTTCACTTTTCAAATCACTTCACTCTTCACTTCACTTCACTCCTCATTCACTTCACTTTCCACTTCACTTCACTCTTCACTTCACTTCACTCTTCACTTCACTTCACTCTTCACTTCACTTCACTCTTCACTTCACTTCACTCTTCAATTCACTCTCCACTTCACTTCACTCTTCACAACACTTCACTCTTCACATCACTTCCCTCTTCCATTCACTTAACTCTTCAATTCACTACACTCTACACTACACTTCACTCTTCACTTCACTTCACTCTTCACTTCACTTCACTATTCACTTCACTTCACTTCACCCTTCACTTCACTTCACTCTTCACGTCACTTCACTCTTCACAACACTTCACACTTCACATCACTTCCCTCTTCCATTCACTTCACTCTTCAATTTAACTTCACTCTTCACTCATCACTTCACTTCAATCTTCAATTCACTTCACCCTTCACTTCATTTCACTCTTCACTTCACTTCACTTCACTCTTCACTTCACTTCACTCTTCACTTCACTTCACTCTTCACTTCACTTCACTCTTCACTTCACTTCACTCTTCACTCTTCACTCTTCACTTCACTCTTCACTTCACTTCACTCTTCACTCTTCACTTCACTTCACTCTTCACTTCACTTCACTCTTCACTTCACTTCCCTGCTTCCATTCACTTCACTCTTCACTTCACTCCTCACTTCACTTCACTCTCCACTTCCCTTCACTCTCCACTTCACTTCACTCTTCACTTCACCTCACTCTTCACTTCACTTCACTCTTCACTTCACTTCACCCTTCACTTCACTTCACTCTTCACTTCACTTCACTCTTCACTTCACTTTTCAAATTCACTTCACTCTTCACTTCACTTCACTCCTCACTTCACTTCACTCTTCACTTTACTTCACTCTTCACTCCACTCACTCTTCACTTCACTTCACTCTTCACTTCACTTCACTCTTCACTTCCCTTCACTCTTCACTTCACTTCACTCTTCACGTCACTTCACTCTTCACTTCACTTCACTCTTCACTTCACTTCACTCTGTCACTTCACTTCACTCTTCACTTCCCTTCACTCTTCACTCTTCACTCTTCACTCTTCACTCTTCACTCTTCACTTCACTTCACTCTTCACTTCACTTCACTCTTCACTCTTCACTTCACTTCACTCTTCACTTCACTTCACTCTTCACTTCACTTTCCTCTTCCATTCACTTCACTCTTCACTTCACTCCTCACTTCACTTCACTCTCCACTTCACTTCACTCTCCACTTCACTTCACTCTTCACTTCACCTCACTCTTCACTTCACTTCACTCTTCACTTCACTTCACCCTTCACTTCACTTCACTCTTCACTTCACTTCACTCTTCACTTCACTCTCCACTTCACTGCACTCTTCACAACACTTCACTCTTCACATCACGTCCCTCTTCCATTCACTTAACTCTTCAATTCACTACACTCTACACTACACTTCACTCTTCACTTCACTTCACTCTTCACTTCACTTCACTATTCACTTCACTTCACTTCACCCTTCACTTCACTTCACTCTTCACTTCACTTCACTCTTCACAACACTTCACTCTTCCCATCACTTGCCCTCTTCCATTCACTTCACTCTTCAATTCACTTCATCTTCACTCATCACTTCACTTCAATCTTCAATTCACTTCACCCTTCACTTCATTTCACTCTTCACTTCACTTTTCAAATCACTTCACTCTTCACTTCACTACACTCTTCACTTCACTTCACTCTTCACAACACTTCACTCTTCACATCACTTCCCTCTTCCATTCACTTCACTCTTCAATTCACTTCACTCTTCACTCATCACTTCACTTCAATCTTCAATTCACTTCACCCTTCACTTCATTTCACTCTGCACTTCACTTTCAAATCACTTCACTCTTCACTTCACTTCACTCCTCACTTCACTTCACTCTCCACTTCACTTCACTCTTCACTTCACTTCACTCTTCACTTCACTTCACTCTTCACTTCACTTCACTCTTCACTTCACTTCACTCTTCACTTCACTTCACTCTTCACTTCACTTCACTCTTCACTTCACTTTACTCTTCACTTCACTTCACTCTTCACTTCACTTCACTTCACTCTTCACTTCACTTCACTCTTCACTTCACTTCACTCTTCACTTCACTTCACTCTTCACTTTCACTTCACTCTTCCATTCACTTCACTCTTCACTTCACTCCTCACTTCACTTCACTCTCCACTTCACTTCACTCTCCACTTCACTCACTCTTCACTTCACCTCACTCTTCACTTCACTTCACTCTTCACTTCACTTCACCCTTCACTTCTCTTCACTCTTCACTTCACTTCACTCTTCACTTCACTTTTCAAATCACTTCACTCTTCACTTCACTTCACTCCTCACTTCACTTCACTCTCCACTTCACTTCACTCTTCACTTCACTTCACTCTTCACTTAACTTCACTCTTCACTTCACTTCACTCTTCACTTCATTTCACTCTTCACTTCACTTCACTCTTCAATTCACTCTCCACTTCACTTCACTCTTCACAACACTTCACTCTTCACATCACTTCCCTCTTCCATTCACGTAACTCTGTCAATTCACTACCCTCTTCACTACACTTCACTCTTCACTTCACTTCACTCTTCACTTCACTTCACTCTTCACTTCACTTCACTTCACCCTTCACTTCACTTCACTTCACTCTTCACTTCACTTCACTCTTCACAACACTTCACTCTTCACATCACTTCCCTCTTCCATTCACTTCACTCTTCAATTCACTTCACTCTTCACTCATCACTTCACTTCAGATCTTCAATTCACTTCACCCTTCACTTCAGTTCACTCTTCACTTCACTTTTCAAATCACTTCACTCTTCACTTCACTTGCACTCCTCACTTCACTTCACTTCCACTTCACTTCACTCTTCACTTCACTTCACTCTTCACTTCACTTCACTCTTCACTTCACTTCACTCTTCACTTCACTTCACTCTTCACATCACTTCACTCTTCAATTCACTCTCCACTTCACTTCACTCTTCACAACACTTCACTCTTCACATCACTTCCCTCTTCCATTCACTTAACTCTTCAATTCACTACACTCTACACTACACTTCACTCTTCACTTCACTTCACTCTTCACTTCACTTCACTATTCACTTCACTTCACTTCACCCTTCACTTCACTTCACTCTTCACTTCACTTCACTCTTCACAACACTTCACTCTTCCCATCACTTCCCTCTTCCATTCACTTCACTCTTCAATTCACTTCACTCTTCACTCATCACTTCACTTCAATCTTCAATTCACTTCACCCTTCACTTCATTTCACTCTTCACTTCACTTTTCAAATCACTTCACTCTTCACTTCACTACACTCTTCACTTCACTTCACTCTTCACAACACTTCACTCTTCACATCACTTCCCTCTTCCATTCACTTCACTCTTCAATTCACTTCACTCTTCACTCATCACTTCACTTCAATCTTCAATTCACTTCACCCTTCACTTCATTTCACTCTTCACTTCACTTTTCAAATCACTTCACTCTTCACTTCACTTCACTCCTCACTTCACTTCACTCTCCACTTCACTTCACTCTTCACTTCACTTCACTCTTCACTTCACTTCACTCTTCACTTCACTTCACGCTTCACTTCACTTCACTCTTCACTTCACTTCACTCTTCACTTCACTTCACTCTTCACTTCACTTTACTCTTCACTTCACTTCACTCTTCACTTCACTTCACTTCACTCTTCACTTCACTTCACTCTTCACTTCACTTCACTCTTCACTTCACTTCACTCTTCACTTCACTTCACTCTTCACTTCACTTCACTCTTCACTTCACTTCACTCTTCACTTCACTTCACTCTTCACTTCACTTCACTCTTCACTTCACTCCACTCTTAACTTCACTTCACTCTTCACTTCACTTCACTTCACTCTTCACTTCACTTCACTCTTCACTTCACTTCACTCTTCACTTCACTTCACTCTTCACTTCACTTCACTCTTCACTTCACTCCACTCTTAACTTCACTTCACTCTTCACTTCACTTCACTCTTCATTTCACTTCACTCTTCACTTCACTTTTCAAATCACTTCACTAATCACTTCACTTCACTCCTCACTTCACTTCACTCTTCACTTTACTTCACTCTTCACTCCACTTCACTCTTCACTTCACTTCACTCTTCACTTCACTTCACTCTTCACTTCCCTTCACTCTTCACTTCACTTCACTCTGCACTTCACTTCACTCTTCACTTCACTTCACTCTTCACTTCACTTCACTCTTCACTTCACTTCACTCTTCACTTCACTTCACTCTTCACTTCACTTCACTCTTCACTCTTCACTCTTCACTTCACTTCACTCTTCACTTCACTTCACTCTTCACTCTTCACTTCACTTCACTCTTCACTTCACTTCACTCTTCACTTCACTTCACCCTTCACTTCACTTCACTCTTCACTTTACTTCACTCTTCACAACACTTCACTCTTCACATCACTTCCCTCTTCCATTCACTTCACTCTTCAATTCACTTCACTCTTCACTCATCACTTCACTTCAATCTTCAATTCACTTCACCCTTCACTTCATTTCACTCTTCACTTCACTTTTCAAATCACTTCACTCTTCACTTCACTTCACTCCTCACTTCACTTCACTCTCCACTTCACTTCACTCTTCACTTCACTTCACTCTTCACAACACTTCACTCTTCACATCACTTCACCCTTCACTTCACTTCACTCTTCACTTCACTTCACTCTTCACTTCACTTCACTCTTCACTTCACTCTCCACTTCACTTCACTCTTCACAACACTTCACTCTTCACATCACTTCCCTCTTCCATTCACTTCACTCTTCAATTCACCTCACTCTTCACTCATCACTTCACTTCAATCTTCAATTCACTTCACCCTTCACTTCATTTCACTCTTCACTTCACTTTTCAAATCACTTCACTCTACACTTCACTCACTCCTCACTTCACTTCACTCTCCACTTCACTTCACTCTTCACTTCACTTCACTCTTCACTTCACTTCACTCTTCACTTCACTTCACTCTTCACGTCATTTCACTCTTCACTTCACTTCACTCTTCAATTCACTCTCCACTTCACTTCACTCTTCACATCACTTCCCTCTTCCATTCACTTAACTCTTCAATTTCACTACCCTCTTCACTACACTTCACTCTTCACTTCACTTCACTCTTCACTTCACTTCACTCTTCACTTCACTTCACTTCACCCTTCACTTCACTTCACTCTTCACTTCACTTCACTCTTCACAACACTTCACTCTTCACATCACTTCCCTCTTCCATTCACTTCACTCTTCAATTCACTTCACCCTTCACTTCATTTCACTCTTCACTTCACTTTTCAAATCACTTCACTCTTCACTTCACTTCACTCCTCACTTCACTTCACTCTCCACTTCACTTCACTCTTCACTTCACTTCACTCTTCACTTCACTTCACTCTTCACTTCACTCTCCACTTCACTTCACTCTTCACAACACTTCACTCTTCACATCACTTCCCTCTTCCATTCACTTCACTCTTCAATTCACTTCACTCTTCACTCATCACTTCACTTCAATCTTCAATTCACTTCACCCTTCACTTCATTTCACTCTTCACTTCACTTTTCAAATCACTTCACTCTTCACTTCACTTCACTCCTCACTCCACTTCACTCTCCACTTCACTTCACTCTTCACTTCACTTCACTCTTCACTTCACTTCACTCTTCACTTCACTTCACTCTTCACTTCATTTCACTCTTCACTTCACTTCACTCTTCAATTCACTCTCCACTTCACTTCACTCTTCACAACACTTCACTCTTCACATCACTTCCCTCTGCCATTCACTTAACTCTTCAATTCACTACCCTCTTCACTACACTTCACTCTTCACTTCACTTCACTCTTCACTTCACTTCACTCTTCACTTCACTTCACTTCACCCTTCACTTCACTTCACTCTTCACTTCACTTCACTCTTCACAACACTTCACTCTTCACATCACTTCCCTCTTCCATTCACTTCACTCTTCAATTTCACTTCACTCTTCACTCATCACTTCACTTCAATCTTCAATTCACTTCACCCTTCACTTCATTTCACTCTTCACTTCACTTTTCAAATCACTTCACTCTTCACTTCACTTCACTCCTCACTTCACTTCACTCTCCACTTCACTTCACTCTTCACTTCACTTCACTCTTCACTTCACTTCACTCTTCACTTCACTTCACTCTTCACTTCACTTCACTCTTCACTTCACTTCACTCTTCAATTCACTCTCCACTTCACTTCACTCTTCACAACACTTCACTCTTCACATCACTTCCCTCTTCCATTCACTTAACTCTTCAATTCACTACACTCTACACTACACTTCACTGTTTCACTTCACTTCACTCTTCACTTCACTTCACTATTCACTTCACTTCACTTCACCCTTCACTTCACTTCACTCTTCACTGCACTTCACTCTTCACAACACTTCACTCTTCACATCACTTCCCTCTTCCATTCACTTCACTCTTCAATTAACTTCACTCTTCAGCTCATCACTTCACTTCAATCTTCAATTCACTTCACCCTTCACTTCATTTCACTCTTCACTTCACTTCACGTCACTCTTCACTTCACTTCACTCTTCACTTCACTTCACTCTTCACTCTTCACTTCACTCCACTCTTCACTTCACTTCACTCTTCACTTCACTTGCCTCTTCCATTCACTTCACTCTTCACTTCACTCCTCACTTCACTTCACTCTCCACTTCACTTCACTCTCCACTTCACTTCACTCTTCACTTCACCTCACTCTTCACTTCACTTCACTCTTCACTTCACTTCACCCTTCACTTCACTTCACTCTTCACTTCACTTCACTCTTCACTTCACTTCACTCTTCACTTCACTCTCCACTTCACTTCACTCTTCACAACACTTCACTCTTCACATCACTTCCCTCTTCCATTCACGTCACTCTTCAATTCACTTCACTCTTCACTCATCACTTCACTTCAATCTTCAATTCACTTCACCCTTCACTTCATTTCACTCTTCACTTCACTTTTCAAATCACTTCACTCTTCACTTCACTTCACTCCTCACTTCACTTCACTCTCCACTTCACTTCACTCTTCACTTCACTTCACTCTTCACTTCACTTCACTCTTCACTTCACTTCACTCTTCACTTCATTTCACTCTTCACTTCACTTCACTCTTCAATTCACTCTCCACTTCACTTCACTCTTCACAACACTTCACTCTTCACATCACTTCCCTCTTCCATTCACTTAACTCTTCAATTCACTACCCTCTTCACTACACTTCACTCTTCACTTCACTTCACTCTTCACTTCACTTCACTCTTCACTTCACTTCACTCTTCACTTCACTTCACTTCACCCTTCACTTCACTTCACTCTTCACTTCACTTCACTCTTCACAACACTTCACTCTTCACATCACTTCCCTCTTCCATTCACTTCACTCTTCACTTCACTTCACTCTTCACTTCATTTCACTCTTCACTTCACTTCACTCTTCAATTCACTCTCCACTTCACTTCACTCTTCACATCACTTCCCTCTTCCATTCACTTAACTCTTCAATTCACTACCCTCTTCACTACACTTCACTCTTCACTTCACTTCACTCTTCACTTCACTTCCCTCTTCCATTCACTTCACTCTTCAATTCACCTCACTCTTCACTCATCACTTCACTTCAATCTTCAATTCACTTCACCCTTCACTTCATTTCACTCTTCACTTCACTTTTCAAATCACTTCACTCTACACTTCACTTCACTCCTCACTTCACTTCACTCCCCACTTCACTTCACTCTTCACTTCACTTCACTCTTCACTTCACTTCACTCTTCACTTCACTTCACTCTTCACTTCATTTCACTCTTCACTTCACTTCACTCTTCAATTCACTCTCCACTTCACTTCACTCTTCACATCACTTCCCTCTTCCATTCACTTAACTCTTCAATTCACTACCCTCTTCACTACACTTCACTCTTCACTTCACTTCACTCTTCACTTCACTTCACTCTTCACTTCACTTCACTTCACCCTTCACTTCACTTCACTCTTCACTTCACTTCACTCTTCACAACACTTCACTCTTCACATCACTTCCCTCTTCCATTCACTTCACTCTTCAATTCACTTCACCCTTCACTTCATTTCACTCTTCACTTCACTTTCAAATCACTTCACTCTTCACTTCACTTCACTCCTCACTTCACTTCACTCTTCCACTTCACTTCACTCTTCACTTCACTTCACTCTTCACTTCACTTCACTCTTCACTTCACTCTCCACTTCACTTCACTCTTCACAACACTTCACTCTTCACATCACTTCCCTCTTCCATTCACTTCACTCCTCAATTCACCTCACTCTTCACTCATCACTTCACTTCAATCTTCAATTCACTTCACCCTTCACTTCATTTCACTCTTCACTGCACTTTTCAAATCACTTCACTCTACACTTCACTTCACTCCTCACTGCACTTCACTCTCCACTTCACTTCACTCTTCACTTCACTTCACTCTTCACTTCATTTCACTCTTCACTTCACTTCACTCTTCACTTCATTTCACTCTTCACTTCACTTCACTCTTCAATTCACTCTCCACTTCACTTCACTCTTCACATCACTTCCCTCTTCCATTCACTTAACTCTTCAATTCACTACCCTCTTCACTACACTTCACTCTTCACTTCACTTCACTCTTCACTTCACTTCACTCTTCACTTCACTTCACTTCACCCTTCACTTCACTTCACTCTTCACTTCACTTCACTCTTCACAACACTTCACTCTTCACATCACTTCCCTCTTCCATTCACTTCACTCTTCAATTCACTTCACCCTTCACTTCATTTCACTCTTCACTTCACTTTTCAAATCACTTCACTCTTCACTTCACTTCACTCCTCACTTCACTTCACTCTCCACTTCACTTCACTCTTCACTTCACTTCACTCTTCACTTCACTTCACTCTTCACTTCACTTCACTCTTCACTTCACTTCACTCTTCACTTCACTTCACTCTTCACTTCACTTCACTCTTCACTTCACTTCACTCTTCACTTCATTTCACTCTTCACTTCACTTCACTCTTCACTTCACATCACTTCACTTCACTTCACTCTTCACTTCACTTCACTCTTCACTTCACTTCACTTCACTTCACTCTTCACTTCCCTTCACTCTTCACATCACTTCACTCCTCACTTCACTTCACTCTTCACTTCACTTCTCTTCACTTCACTTCACTCTTCACTTCACTTCACTCTTCCCTACACTTCACTCTTCACTCCACTTCACTCATCACTTCACTTCCCTATTCACTCCACTTCCCTTCACTCTTTACTTCACTTCATTCTTCCCTTCACTTCAATCTTCACTTCACTTTCCAATTCACTTCACCCTCCACAACCCTTCACTCTTCACCTCACTTCACTCTTCCCTTCACTTCACTCTTCACTTCACTTACCAATTCTTTTCACTCTTCACTTCACTTCACTCTTCACTGCACGTCACTCTTCACTTCACTTCACTCCTCACTTCACTTCAATTTTCACTTCACTTCAATTTTCACTTCACTTCAATTTTCACTTCACTTCACTCTTCACTTCCCTTCACTCTTCACTTTACTTTTCAATTCACATCCCTCTTCACTTCTCTCACTCTTCACTTCACACCACTCTTCACCTCACTTCACTCTCCACTTCACTTCCCTTATCACAACATTTCCCTCTTCACTTCACATCACTCTCCACCTCACAACCCCTCTTCCCTTCACTTTACTCTTCACTTCACTTCACTCTTCACTTCACTTCACTCTTCACTTCACTTCACTCTTCACTTCACTTTCACTTCACTTCACTCTTCACTTCCCTCTTCACTTCACTTTTCAATTCACTTCACTCTTCACTTCACTTTTCACTTCACTTCACTCTTCACTTCACTTCACTCTCCACTTCACTTCACTCATCACAACACTTCCCTCTTCACTTCACATCACCCTTCACCTCACAACACTCTTCACTTCACCACACTCTTCACTTCACTTCACTTCACTCTTCACTTCACTTCCCTCTTCACTACACTACCCTCTTCACTTCACTTCACTCATCACTTCACTACACTCTTCACTTCACTTCACTCTTCACTTCACTTCAAACATCACAACACTTCCCTCTTCACTTCACATCACTCTTCACCTCACAACACTCTTCACTTCACTTCACTCTCCACTTCACTTTCAATTCACTTCACTCCTCACTTCACTTCACTCTTCACTTCACTTCACTCTTCACTTCACTTTACTCTTCACTTCACTTCATTCTTCACTTCATTTCACTCTTCACTTCACCTCACTCTTCACATCACTTCACTCTTCACTTCACTTCACTCTTCACTTCACTTCACTCTTTACTTCATCTCCCTCTTCACTTCACTTCACTCTTCACAACATTCCACACATCATTTCACTTCACTCTTCACTTCACCTCACTCTCCATTTCACCTCACTCTTCAACTCACTTCACTCTTCACTTCACTTCACTCTTCACTTCACTTCACTCTACCCTTCACTTCACTCTTCAAAACACTCCACACTTCAACTCACTTCACTCTTCACTTCACTTCACTCTTCCCTTCACGTCACTCTTCACTTCACCCTTCACTTCACTCCTCCTTTCACTTCACTCTTCACAACACTTCACGCCTCACTTCACTTCACTCTTCCTTACACTTCACTCTTCACTTCACTTCACTCTTCACTTCACTTTACTCTTCACTTCACTTCATTCTTCACTTCATTTCACTCTTCACTTCACCTCACTCTTCACATCACTTCACTCTTCACTTCACTTCACTCTTCACTTCACTTCATTCTTCACTTCATTGCACCCTTCACTTCACCTCACTCTTCACTTCAATACACTCTTCACTTCACTTCATTCTTCACTTCACTTCACTCTTCACTTCACTTCACTCTTCACGTCACTTCACTCTTCACTTCACTTCACTTCACTCTTCACTTCACTTCACTCTTCACTTCACTTCACTCTTCACTTCACTTCACTCTTCACTTCACTTCACTCTTCACTTCACTTCACTCTTCACTTCACTTCACTCTTCACTTCACTTCACTTCACTTAACTCTTCACTTCACTTCACTCTTCACTTCACTTCACTTCACTTCACTCTTCACTTCACTTCACTCTTCACCTCACTTCACTCCTCACTTCACTTCACTCTTCACTTCACTTCTCTTCACTTCACTTCACCCACCAATTCTCTTCACTCTCACTTCACTTCACTCTTCACTTCACTTCACTCTTCACTTCACTTTACTCTTCACTTCACTTCACTCTTCACTTCACTTCACTCTTCACTTCACTTCACTCTTCACTTCACTTCACTCTTCACTTCACTTCACTCTTCACTTCACTTCCCTCTTCACTTCACTTCACTCTTCACTTCACTTCACTCTTCACTTCACTTCACTCTTCCCTTCACTTCACTCTTCACTTCACTTCACTCCTCACTTCACTTCACTCTTCACTTCACTTCTCTTCACTTCACTTCACTCTTCACTTCACTTCACTCTTCACTTCACTTCACTCCTCACTTCACTTCACTCTTCACTTCACTTCTCTTCACTTCACTTCACTCTTCACTTCACTTCACTCTTCACTTC
Source organism: Halictus rubicundus (assembly GCF_050948215.1). NCBI lineage: Eukaryota > Metazoa > Arthropoda > Insecta > Hymenoptera > Halictidae > Halictus > Halictus rubicundus. The sequence continues at coordinate 51,348 of NW_027489231.1, read as the reverse complement.
ACTTCACTCCTCACTTCACTTCAATCTTCACTTCACTTCACTCTTCACTTCACTTCATTCTTCACTTCACTTCACTCTTCACTTCACTTCACTCTTCACTTCACTTCACTTCACTCTTCACAACACTTCACTCTCCACTTCACTTCACTCTTCACTTCACTTTACTCTTCACTTCACTTCACTTCACTCTTCACTTCACTTCACTCTTCACTTCACTTCACTTTACTCTTCACTTCACTTCACTTCACTCTTCAATTCACTTCACTCCTCACTTCACTTCAATCTCCACTTCACCTTTCAATTCACTTCACCCTCCACTTCACTTCACTCTTCACTACACTTCACTTCACTTCACTCTTCACTTCACTTCACTCTTCACTTCACTTCACTCTTCACTTCACTTCACTCTTCACTTCACTTCACTCTTCACTTCACTTCACTCTTCCCTTCACTTACCAATTCTCTTCACTCTTCACTTCACTTCACTCTTCACTTCACTTCACTTCACTTCACTCTTCACTTCACTTCACTCTTCACCTCACTTCACTCCTCACTTCACTTCACTCTTCACTTCACTTCTCTTCACTTCACTTCACCCACCAATTCTCTTCACTCTTCACTTCTCTTCACTCTTCACTTCACTTCACTCTTCACTTCACTTCACTCTTCACTTCACTTCACTCTTCACTTCACTTCACTCTTCACTTCACTTCACTCTTCACTTCACTTCACTCTTCACTTCACTTCACTCTTCACTTCACTTCACTCTTCACTTCACTTCACTCTTCACTTCACTTCACTCTTCACTTCACTTCACTCTTCACTTCACTTCACTCTTCACTTCACTTCACTCTTCACTTCACTTCACTCTTCACACCACTTCACTCTTCACTTCACTTCACTCTTCACTTCACTTCACTCTTCACTTCACTTCACTCTTCACTTCACTTCACTCTTCACTTCACTTCACTCTTCACTTCACTTCACTCTTCACTTCACTTCACTCCACACTTCACTTCACTCTTCACTTCACTTCACTCCTCACTTCACTTCACTCTTCACTTCACTTCACTCTTCCCTTCACTTCACTCCACACTTCACTTCACTCTTCACCACACTTAACTCTTCACTCCACTTCATTCTCCACTTCACTCTTCACTTCATTCTTCACTTCATATCACTCTTCACCTCACTTCACTCTTCACTTCACTTCACTCTTCACTTCACTTCACTTTTCACTTCACTTCACTTCACTCTTCATTTCCCTCTTCACTTCACTTTTCAATTCACTTCACTCTTCACTTCACTTCAATCTTCACTTCACTTCACTCTTCACTTCACCTCACTCTTCACTCCACTTCAATCTTCACCTCACTTCACTCTTCACTTCACTTCACTCTCCACTTCACTTCACTCTTCACTTCACTTCACTCTTCACTTCACTTCACTCTTCACTTCACTTCACTCTTCACTTCACTTCACTCGTCACTTCACTTCACTCTTCACTTCACTTCACTCTTTACTTCACTTCACTCTTCACTTCACTTCACTCTTCCCTTCACTTACCAATTCTCTTCACTCTTCACTTCACTTCACTCTTCACTTCACTTCACTCTTCACTTCACTTCACTCTTCACTTCACTTCACTCTTCACTTCACTTCACTCTTCACTTCACTTCACTCTTCACTTCACTTCCCTCTTCACTTCACTTCACTTCACTTCACTCTTCACTTCACTTCACTCTTCATCTCACTTCACTCCTCACTTCACTTTACTCTTCACTTCACTTCTCTTCACTTCTTCACTTCACCCACCAATTCTCTTCACTCTTCACTTCACTTCACTCTTCACTTCACTTCACTCTTCACTTCACTCACACACACCCCCCCCCCCCTTCTTCTTCTTCCCCTCTCTCTCACACACCACACCACACACCACACCACACCACACACCACACCACACCACACACCACACCCCAACTTACACCACACCACACCACACCACACCACACCACACCCCACACCACACTACACACCACACACCACCACACACCACACCACACCACACACCACACCACACCACACCACACCACATACCACACCACACCACACACCACACCACACCACACACCACACCACACCACACACCACACCACACCACACACCTCACCACACCACACACCACACCACACCACACACCACTCCACACCACACACCACACCCCAACCCACACCATACCTCACACCACTCCACACCACACACCACACCACCCCACACACCACTCCACACCACACACCTCACCACACCACACACCTCACCACACCACACACCACACCACACCACACACCACACCACACCTCACACCACTCCACTCCTCAACCACACCACTCACTCCACCACACCACACACCTACCACCACCACCACAACACTCCACACACACCACACCACACACCACACCACACCACCCACCACACCACACCACACACCACACCCCACCCACACCACACCACAGACCCCACCACACACCACACCACACCACACCCCACACCACTCCACACCTCACTCCACACCTCACCACACTCCACTCAACTCCACTCACACCAACCACACCTCCACCTACACCACATCCATCTCACACACCTCTGCTCTCCTCACTCCTACTACACCACTACCCTACCTCAAATCACTCCTACCTATCCACACACCTACACCACTCCACACCTCTCCTATCGTCTATCCTACCTATCCTCACCTATCCTCTATCTATCCACACCTCATCCTCAACCTATCCAAACCTCATCCTATCCTATCCACTACCTATCCCACCTCTATCCACTCCAATCCTCTATCCTAGCCTATCTCTCTCCTATCCTAACCTCTCTCCTATTATATCCTCAATCCTATCCTATCCTCAATCCTACCTATCCTCTATCCTAACCTATCCTCTATCCTATCCTATCCTCTATCCTATCCTATCCTCTATCCTATCCTATCCTCAATCCTATCCTATCCTCTATCCTATCCTATCCTCTATCCTATCCTATCCTCTATCCTATCCTATCCTCTATCCTATCCAATCCTCTATCCTATCCTATCCTCTATCCTATCCTATCCTCTATCCTATCCTATCCTCTATCCTATCCTATCCTCTATCCTCTCCAATAGGTATCCTATCCTATCCTCTCCTATCCTATCCTCTATCCTATCCTATCGTCTATCCTATCTTATCCTCTATCCTATCCTATCCTCTATCCTATCCTATCCTATCCTATCCTCTATCCTATCCTATCCTCTATCCTCTCCAATTACCTATCCTGTCCTCTATCCTATCCTATCCTCTATCCTATCCTATCCTCTATCCTATCCTATCCTCTATCCTATCCTATCCTCTATCCTATCCTATCCTCTATCCTATCCTATCCTATACTATCCTCTATCCTATCCTATGCTGTATCCTATCCAATCCCGTATCCTATTCTCAATCCTATCCTATCGTCTATCCTATCCAATCCTCTATCCTATCCTATCCTATCCTCTACCCTATCCTATCCTATCCTCTATCCTATCCTATCCTCTATCCTATCCTATCCTATCCTCTACCCTATCCTATCCTCTATCCTATCCTATTCTCTATCCTATAATATCCTCTATCCTATCCTATCCTATCCTCTATCCTATCCTATCCTCTATCCTATCCTATCCTCCATCCTATCCTATCCTCTATCCTATCCTATCCTCAATCCTATCCTATCGTCTATCCTATCCTATCCTCTATCCTATCCTATCCTCTATCCTATCCTATCCTCTCCTATCCTATCCTCTATCCTATCCTATCGTCTATCCTATCCTATCCTCTATCCTATCCTATCCTCTATCCTATCCTATCCTCTCCTATCCTATCCTCTATCCTATCCTATCGTCTATCCTATCCTATCCTCTATCCTATCCTGTCCTCTATCCTATCCTATCCTCTATCCTATCCTATCCTCTATCCTATCCTATCCTCTTTCCTAGCCTATCCTCTATCCTATCCTATCCTCTATCCTATCCTATCCTCTATCCTATCCTATCCTCTATCCTATCCTATCCTCTATCCTATCCTATCCTCTACCCTATCCTATCCTCTATCCTATCCTATCCTCTATCCTATCCTATCCTCTATCCTCTCCAATTAGGTATCCTATCCTATCCTCTCCTATCCTATCCTCTATCCTATCCTATCGTCTATCCTATCTTATCCTCTATCCTATCCTATCCTCTATCCTATCCTATCCTATCCTATCCTCTATCCTATCCTATCCTCTAACCTATCCTATCCTATCCTATCCTCTATCCTATCCTATCCTCTATCCTATCCTATCCTCTATCCTATCCTATCCTCTATCCTATCCTATCCTCTATCCTATCCTATCCTCTATCCTATCCTATCCTCTATCCTATCCTATCCTATCCTCTATCCTATCCTATCCTCTATCCTATCCTATCCTCTATCCTATCCTATCCTCCATCCTATCCTATCCTCTATACAATCCTATCCTCTATCGTATCCTATCCTTTATCCCATCCTATCCTCCATCCTATCCTATCCTCTATCCTATCCTATCCTCTATCCTATCATATCCTCTATCTTATCCTATCCTCTATCCCATCCTATCCTCCATCCTATCCTATCCTCTACCCTATCCTATCCTCTATCCTATCCTATCCTCTATCCTATACCGTCCTCTATCCTATCCTATCGTCTATCCTATAATATCCTCTATCCTATCCCTTCTTCTATCCTATCCTGTATCCTATCCTCTATCCTATCCTGTCCGCTATCCTATCCTATCCTCTATCCTATCGAATCCTATATGCTATAAAATCCTCTATCCTATCCTGTACTCTATCCTATCCTATCCTCTATCCTATCCTATCCTCTATCCTATCGAATCCTCTATCGTATCCCATTCTCTATCGTATCCTATCCTCTATCCTATCCCATCATATATGCCATAATATCCTCTATCCTATCCTATCCTCTGTCTCATCCTACCCTCTATCCTATCCTATCCTCTATCCTATCCTATCCTCTATCCTATCATATCCTCTATCTTATCCTATCCTCTATCCCATCCTATCCTCCATCCTATCCTATCCTCTACCCTATCCTATCCTCTATCCTATCCTATCCTCTATCCTATCCTATCTTCTATCCTATCCAATCCCCTATCCTATTCTCTATCCTATCCTATCCTCTATAATATCGTATCCTCTATCATATCCTATCCTCTTTCCTATAATATCATAAATCCTATCCTATCCTCTATCCTATCCTATCCTCTATACTATCCTATCATCTATCCTATCCTATCCTCTTTACTATACTATCCTCTTTCCTATCCTATCCTCTATCCTATCCTATCCTATCCTCTATATTATCCTATCCTCTATAATATCGTATCCTGTATCATATCCTATCCTCTTTCCTATAATATCATCTATCCTATCCTATTCTCTATCCTATCCTATCCTCTATCCTATCCTATCCCCTATCCTATCCTCTATCCTATCCAATCCCCTATCCTATCCTCTGTCCTATCCTCTATCCTATCCTATCCCCTATCCTATCCTCTATCCTATCCTATCCTCTATCCTATCCTATCCTCTATCCTATCCTATCCTCTACCCTATCCTTTCCTCTTGTAATATCTTATGCTCTATCATATCCTATCCTCTTTCCCATAATATCACCTTTCCTATCCTATTCTCTATCCTATCTTATCCTCTATTATATCCTATCCTCTATCTCTCCTATCCTCTTTCATATCCAATCCCCTACCCTATCCTCTATCCTGTCCTATCCTCTATCCTATCCTATCCCCAATCCTATCCTATCCCCAATCCTATCCTATCCCCAATCCTATCCTATCTTCTATCCTATCCTATCCTCTATCCTATCCTATCCTCTATCCTATCCTATCCTCTATCCCCTCCAATTACCTATCCTATCCTCTATCCTATCCTTTCCTCTATCCTATCTTATCCTCTAGCCTGTAATATGCTGTATCCTATCCAATTCCCTATCCTATCCTCAATCCTATCCTTTCCTCCATCCTATCCTACCCTCTATCCTGTCCTATTCTATCCACTTTCCTATCCTATCATCTATCCTATTCTATCCTCTATCCTATACTGTCCTCTATCCTATCCTATCCTCTATCCTATCCTATCCTCTCCTATCCTATCCTCTATCCTATCCTATCGTCTATCCTATCATATCCTCTATCCTGTCCTATCCTCTATCCTATCCTATCCTATCCTATCCTCTATCCTATCCTATCCTCTATCCTATCCTATCCTATCATATCCTATCCTCTATCCTATCCTATCCTCTATCCATCCTATCCTCTATCCTATCCTATCCTCTATCCTATCCTATCCTCTATCCTATCCTATCCTCTATCCTATCCTATCCTCTATCCTAGCCTATCCTCTATCCTATCCTATCCTCTATCCTATCCTATCCTCTATCCTATCCTATGCTCTATCCTATCCTATCTTCTATCCTATCCTATCCTCTATCCTATCAAATCCCCTATCCTATCCTCTATCCCATCCTATCCTGTATCCTATCCAATCCTCTATCCTATCCATTCCTCTGTCCTATCATATCCTCTATCCTATAATATCCTCTATCCTATCCTATCCTCTATCCTATCCTATCCTTTATCCTATCCTATCCTATCCTCTATCCTATCCTATCCTCTATCCTATCCTATCCTCTATCCTATACTATCCTCTGTACTATCCAATCCTCTAACCTATCCATTCCTCTGTCCTATCATATCCTCTATCCTATCCTATTCTCTATCCAATCCTCTATCCTATCCTATCCTCTATCCCATCCTATCCTCTATCCTATCCTATCCTCTATCCCATCCTATCCTCTATCCTATCCTATCCTCTATCCTATCCTATGCTCTATCCTATCCTATCGTCTATCCTATCCTATACTCTATCCTATCAAATCCCCTATCCTATCCTCTATCCCATCCTATCCTGTATCCTATCCAATCCTCAATCCTATCCTATCATCTATCCTCTATCTTATCCAATCGTCTATCCTATCCATTCCTCTGTCCTATCATATCCTCTATCCTATAGATATCCTCTATCCTATCCTATTCTCTATCCGATCCTCTATCCTATCCTATCCTCTATGCCTATCCTATCCTCTATCCTATCCTATGCTCTATCCTATCCTATCTTCTATCCTATCCTATCCTCTATCCTATCAAATCCCCTATCCTATCCTCTATCCCATCCTATCCTGTATCCTATCCAATCCTCTATCCTATCCATTCCTCTGTCCTATCATATCCTCTATCCTATAATATCCTCTATCCTATCCTATCCTCTATCCTATCCTATCCTTTATCCTATCCTATCCTATCCTCTATCCTATCCTATCCTCTATCCTATCCTATCCTCTATCCTATACTATCCTCTGTACTATCCAATCCTCTAACCTATCCATTCCTCTGTCCTATCATATCCTCTATCCTATCCTATTCTCTATCCAATCCTCTATCCTATCCTATCCTCTATCCCATCCTATCCTCTATCCTATCCTATCCTCTATCCTATCCTATCCTCTATCCTATCCTATCCTCTATCCTATCCTATGTTCTATCCTATCCTATCTTCTATCCTATCCTATACTCTATCCTATCAAATCCCCTATCCTATCCTCTATCCCATCCTATCCTGTATCCTATCCAATCCTCAATCCTATCCTATCATCTATCCTCTATCTTATCCAATCCTCTATCCTATCCATTCCTCTGTCCTATCCTATCCTCTATCCTATCCTATCCTCTATCCTATACTATCCTCTGTACTATCCAATCCTCTAACCTATCCATTCCTCTGTCCTATCATATCCTCTATCCTATCCTATTCTCTATCCAATCCTCTATCCTATCCTATCCTCTATCCATCCTATCCTCTATCCTATCCTATCCTCTATCCTATCCATTCCTCTGTCCTATCATATCCTCTATCCTATAATATCCTCTATCCTATCCTATCCTCTATCCTATCCTATCCTTTATCCTATCCTATCCTATCCTCTATCCTATCCTATCCTCTATCCTATCCTATCCTCTATCCTATCCTATCCTCTATCCTATACTATCCTCTGTACTATCCAATCCTCTAACCTATCCATTCCTCTGTCCTATCATATCCTCTATCCTATAATATCCTCTATCCTATCCTATTCTCTATCCAATCCTCTATCCTATCCTATCCTCTATCCCATCCTATCCTCTATCCTATCCTATCCTCTATCCTATCCTATCCTCTATCCTATCCTATCCTCTATCCTATCCTATGCTCTATCCTATCCTATCTTCTATCCTATCCTATCCTCTATCCTATCAAATCCCCTATCCTATCCTCTATCCCATCCTATCCTGTATCCTATCCAATCCTCAATCCTATCCTATCATCTATCCTCTATCCTATCCAATCCTCTATCCTATCCATTCCTCTGTCCTATCATATCCTCTATCCTATAATATCCTCTATCCTATCCTATTCTCTATCCGATCCTCTATCCTATCCTATCCTCTATCCTATCCTATCCTCTATCCTATCCTATCCTTTATCCTATCCTATCCTCTATCCTATCCTATCCTCTATCTTATCCTATCCTCTATCCTATCCTATGCTCTATCCTATCCTATGCTCTATCCTATCCTATCGTCTATCCTATCCTCTATCCTATCCATTCCTCTGCCCTATCCTATCCTCTATCCTATCCTATCCTCTATGCTATCCTATCCTCTATCCTCTATCCTATCCTATCCTCTATCCTATCCTATCCTCTATCCTATCCTATCCTATCCTCTATCCCATCCTATCCTGTATCCTATCCAATCCTCAATCCTATCCTATCATCTATCCTCTATCCTAACCAATCCTCTATCCTATCCATTCCTCTGTCCTATCATATCCTCTATCCTATAATATCCTCTATCCTATCCTATCCTCTATCCTATCCTATCCTTTATCCTATCCTATCCTATCCACTATCCTATCCTATCCTCTATCCTATCCTATCCCCTATCCTATACTATACTCTATACTATCCAATCCTCTAACCTATCCATTCCTCTGTCCTATCATATCCTCTATCCTATAATATCCTCTATCCTATCCTATTCTCTATCCAATCCTCTATCCTATCCTATCCTCTATCCTATCCTATCCTCTATCCTATCCTATCCTCTATCCTATCCTATCCTCTATCCTATCCTATCCTCTATCCTATCCTATGCTCTATCCTATCCTATCTTCTATCCTATCCTATCCTCTATCCTATCAAATCCCCTATCCTATCCTCTATCCATCCTATCCTGTATCCTATCCAATCCTCAATCCTATCCTATCATCTATCCTCTATCCTATCCAATCCTCTATCCTATCCATTCCTCTGTCCTATCATATCCTCTATCCTATAATATCCTCTATCCTATCCTATCCTCTATCCTATCCTATCCTTTATCCTATCCTATCCTATCCTCTATCCTATCCTATCCTCTATCCTATCCTATCCTCTATCCTATACTATCCTCTGTACTATCCAATCCTCTAACCTATCCATTCCTCTGTCCTATCATATCCTCTATCCTATAATATCCTCTATCCTATCCTATTCTCTATCCAATCCTCTATCCTATCCTATCCTCTATCCCATCCTATCCTCTATCCTATCCTATCCTCTATCCTATCCTATCCTCTATCCTATCCTATCCTCTATCCTATCCTATGCTCTATCCTATTCTATCTTCTATCCTATCCTATCCTCTATCCTATCAAATCCCCTATCCTATCCTCTATCCCATCCTATCCTGTATCCTATCCAATCCTCAATCCTATCCTATCATCTATCCTCTATCCTATCCAATCCTCTATCCTATCCATTCCTCTGTCCTATCATATCCTCTATCCTATAATATCCTCTATCCTATCCTATTCTCTATCCGATCCTCTATCCTATCCTATCCTCTATCCTATCCTATCCTCTATCCTATCCTATGCTCTATCCTATCCTATCTTCTATCCTATCCTATCCTCTATCCTATCAAATCCCCTATCCTATCCTCTATCCCATCCTATCCTGTATCCTATCCAATCCTCTATCCTATCCATTCCTCTGTCCTATCATATCCTCTATCCTATAATATCCTCTATCCTATCCTATCCTCTATCCTATCCTATCCTTTATCCTATCCTATCCTATCCTCTATCCTATCCTATCCTCTATCCTATCCTATCCTCTATCCTATACTATCCTCTGTACTATCCAATCCTCTAACCTATCCATTCCTCTGTCCTATCATATCCTCTATCCTATCCTATTCTCTATCCAATCCTCTATCCTATCCTATCCTCTATCCCATCCTATCCTCTATCCTATCCTATCCTCTATCCTATCCTATCCTCTATCCTATCCTATCCTCTATCCTATCCTATGCTCTATCCTATCCTATCTTCTATCCTATCCTATACTCTATCCTATCAAATCCCCTATCCTATCCTCTATCCCATCCTATCCTGTATCCTATCCAATCCTCAATCCTATCCTATCATCTATCCTCTATCTTATCCAATCCTCTATCCTATCCATTCCTCTGTCCTATCATATCCTCTATCCTATAATATCCTCTATCCTATCCTATTCTCTATCCGATCCTCTATCCTATCCTATCCTCTATCCTATCCTATCCTCTATCCTATCCTATCCTTTATCCTATCATATCCTCTATCCTATAATATCCTCTATCCTATCCTATCCTCTATCCTATCCTATGCTCTATCCTATCCTATCTTCTATCCTATCCTATCCTCTATCCTATCAAATCCCCTATCCTATCCTCTATCCCATCCTATCCTGTATCCTATCCAATCCTCAATCCTATCCTATCATCTATCCTCTATCCTATCCAATCCTCTATCCTATCCATTCCTCTGTCCTATCATATCCTCTATCCTATAATATCCTCTATCCTACCCTATCCTCTATCCTATCCTATCCTTTATCCTATCCTATCCTCTATCCTATCCTATCCTCTATCCTATCCTATCCTCTATCCTCTATCCTATCCTATCCTCTATCCTATCCTATCCTCTATCCTCTATCCTCTATCCTATCCTATCCTCTATCCTATCCTATCCTCTATCCTATCCTATCCTCTATCCTATCCTATCCTCTATCCTATCCTATCCTCTATCCTATCCTATCCTCTATCCTATCCTATCCTCTATCCTTTCCTATCCTCTATCCTATCCTATCCTCTATCCTATCCTATCCTCTATCCTATGCTATCCTCTATCCTACCCTATCCTCTATCCTATCCTATCTTCTATCCTATCCTATCAACTATCCTATCAAATCCCCTATCCTATCCTCTATCCTATCCCATCCTCTATCCTATCCTATCCTCTATCCTATCCTAACCTCTATGCTATCCTATCCTCTATCCGATCCTATCCTCTATCCTATCCTATCCTCTATCCTATCCTATCCTCTATCCTATCCTATCCTCTATCCTATCCTATCCTATCCTCGATCCTATCCTAACCTCTATGCTATCCTATCCTCTATCCGATCCTATCCTCTATCCTATCCTATCCTCTATCCTATCCTATCCTCTATCCTATCCTATCCTCTATCCTATCCTATCCTCTATCCTATCCTATCCTCTATCCTATCCTATCCTCTATCCTATCCTATCCTCTATCCTATCCTATCCTATCCTCTATCCTATCCTATCCTCTACCCTATCCTATCCTCTATCCTATCCTATCCTCTATCCTATCCTATCCTCTATCCTATCCTATCCTCTATCCTATCCTATCCTCTATCCTATCCTATCCTCTATCCTATCCTATCCTCTATCCTATCCTATGCTCTATCCTATCCTATCTTCTATCCTATCCTATCCTCTATCCTATCAAATCCCCTATCCTATCCTCTATCCCATCCTATCCTGTATCCTATCCAATCCTCAATCCTATCCTATCATCTATCCTCTATCCTATCCAATCCTCTATCCTATCCATTCCTCTGTCCTATCATATCCTCTATCCTATAATATCCTCTATCCTATCCTATCCTCTATACTATCCTATCCTCTATCCTATCAAATCCCCTATCCTATCCTCTATCCCATCCTATCCTGTATCCTATCCAATCCTCAATCCTATCCTATCATCTATCCTCTATCCTATCCAATCCTCTATCCTATCCATTCCTCTGTCCTATCATGTCCTCTATCCTATAATATCCTCTATCCTATCCTATCCTCTATCCTATCCTATCCTTTATCCTATCCTATCCTATCCACTATCCTATCCTATCCTCTATCCTATCCTATCCTCTATCCTATACTATACTCTATACTATCCAATCCTCTAACCTATCCATTCCTCTGTCCTATCATATCCTCTATCCTATAATATCCTCTATCCTATCCTATTCTCTATCCAATCCTCTATCCTATCATATCCTCTATCCTATCCTATCCTCTATCCTATCCTATCCTCTATCCTATCCTATCCTCTATCCTATCCTATCCTCTATCCTATCCTATGCTCTATCCTATCCTATCTTCTATCCTATCCTATCCTCTATCCTATCAAATCCCCTATCCTATCCTCTATCCCATCCTATCCTGTATCCTATCCAATCCTCAATCCTATCCTATCATCTATCCTCTATCCTATCCAATCCTCTATCCTATCCATTCCTCTGTCCTATCATATCCTCTATCCTATAATATCCTCTATCCTATCCTATCCTCTATCCTATCCTATCCTATCCTTTATCCTATCCTATCCTATCCTCTATCCTATCCTATCCTCTATCCTATCCGATCCTCTATCCTATACTATCCTCTGTACTATCCAATCCTCTAACCTATCCATTCCTCTGTCCTATCATATCCTCTATCCTATAATATCCTCTATCCTATCCTATTCTCTATCCAATCCTCTATCCTATCCTATCCTCTATCCCATCCTATCCTCTATCCTATCCTATCCTCTATCCTAACCTATCCTCTATCCTATCCTATCCTCTATCCTATCCTATGCTCTATCCTATCCTATCTTCTATCCTATCCTATCCTCTATCCTATCAAATCCCCTATCCTATCCTCTATCCTATCCTATCCTCTATCCTCTCCTATCCTTTATCCTATCCTATCCTCTATCCTATCCTATCCTCTATCTTATCCTATCCTCTATCCTATCCTATGCTCTATCCTATCCTATGCTCTATCCTATCCTATCGTCTATCCTATCCTCTATCCTATCCATTCCTCTATCCTATCCTATCCTCTATCCTATCCTATCCTCTATCCTATCCTATCCTCTATCCTATCCTATCCTCTATCCTATCCTATCCTATCCTCTATCCTATCCTATCCTCTACCCTATCCTATCCTCTATCCTATCCTATCCTCTATCCTATCCTATCCTCTATCCTATCCTATCCTCTATCCTATCCTATCCTCTATCCTATCCTATCCTCTATCCTATCCTATCCTCTATCCTATCCTATGCTCTATCCTATCCTATCTTCTATCCTATCCTATCCTCTATCCTATCAAATCCCCTATCCTATCCTCTATCCCATCCTATCCTGTATCCTATCCAATCCTCAATCCTATCCTATCATCTATCCTCTATCCTATCCAATCCTCTATCCTATCCATTCCTCTGTCCTATCATATCCTCTATCCTATAATATCCTCTATCCTATCCTATCCTCTATACTATCCTATCCTCTATCCTATCAAATCCCCTATCCTATCCTCTATCCCATCCTATCCTGTATCCTATCCAATCCTCAATCCTATCCTATCATCTATCCTCTATCCTATCCAATCCTCTATCCTATCCATTCCTCTGTCCTATCATGTCCTCTATCCTATAATATCCTCTATCCTATCCTATCCTCTATCCTATCCTATCCTTTATCCTATCCTATCCTATCCACTATCCTATCCTATCCTCTATCCTATCCTATCCTCTATCCTATACTATACTCTATACTATCCAATCCTCTAACCTATCCATTCCTCTGTCCTATCATATCCTCTATCCTATAATATCCTCTATCCTATCCTATTCTCTATCCGATCCTCTATCCTATCCTATCCTCTATCCTATCCTATCCTTTATCCTATCCTATCCTCTATCCTATCCTATCCTCTATCTTATCCTATCCTCTATCCTATCCTATGCTCTATCCTATCCTATGCTCTATCCTATCCTATCGTCTATCCTATCCTCTATCCTATCCATTCCTCTGCCCTATCCTATCCTCTATCCTATCCTATCCTCTATCCTATCCTATCCTCTATCCTCTATCCTATCCTATCCTCTATCCTATCCTATCCTCTATCCTCTATCCTCTATCCTCTATCCTCTATCCTCTATCCTGTCCTATCCTCTATCCTATCCTATCCTCTATCCTATCCTATCCTCTATCCTATCCTATCCTCTATCCTATCCTATCCTCTATCCTATCCTATCCTCTATCCTTTCCTATCCTCTATCCTATCCTATCCTCTATCCTATCCTATCCTCTATCCTATGCTATCCTCTATCCTACCCTATCCTCTATCCTATCCTATCTTCTATCCTATCCTATCCTCTATCCTATCAAATCCCCTATCCTATCCTCTATCCTATCCTATCCTCTATCCTATCCTATCCTTTATCCTATCCTATCCTCTATCCTATCCTATCCTCTATCTTATCCTATCCTCTATCCTATCCTATGCTCTATCCTGTCCTATGCTCTATCCTATCCTATCGTCTATCCTATCCTCTATCCTATCCATTCCTCTGTCCTATCCTATCCTCTATCCTATCCTATCCTCTATCCTATCCTATCCTCTATCCTCTATCCTATCCTATCCTCTATCCTATCCTCTATCCTCTATCCTCTATCCTATCCTATCCTCTATCCTATCCTATCCTCTATCCTATCCTATCCTCTATCCTATCCTATCCTCTATCCTATCCTATCCTATCCTCTATCCCATCCTATCCTGTATCCTATCCAATCCTCAATCCTATCCTATCATCTATCCTCTATCCTAACCAATCCTCTATCCTATCCATTCCTCTGTCCTATCATATCCTATATCCTATAATATCCTCTATCCTATCCTATCCTCTATCCTATCCTATCCTTTATCCTATCCTATCCTATCCACTATCCTATCCTATCCTCTATCCTATCCTATCCTCTATCCTATACTATACTCTATACTATCCAATCCTCTAACCTATCCATTCCTCTGTCCTATCATATCCTCTATCCTATAATATCCTCTATCCTATCCTATTCTCTATCCAATCCTCTATCCTATCCTATCCTCTATCCTATCCTATCCTCTATCCTATCCTATCCTCTATCCTATCCTATCCTCTATCCTATCCTATGCCCTATCCTATCCAGCTTCTATCCTATCCTATCCTCTATCCTATCAAATCCCCTATCCTATCCTCTATCCCATCCTATCCTGTATCCTATCCAATCCTCAATCCTATCCTATCATCTATCCTCTATCCTATCCAATCCTCTATCCTATCCATTCCTCTGTCCTATCATATCCTCTATCCTATAATATCCTCTATCCTATCCTATTCTCTATCCGATCCTCTATCCTATCCTATCCTCTATCCTATCCTATCCTCTATCCTATCCTATCCTTTATCCTATCCTATCCTCTATCCTATCCTATCCTCTATCTTATCCTATCCTCTATCCTATCCTATGCTCTATCCTATCCTATGCTCTATCCTATCCTATCGTCTATCCTATCCTCTATCCTATCCTATCGTCTATCCTATCCTCTATCCTATCCATTCCTCTGCCCTATCCTATCCTCTATCCTATCCTATCCTCTATCCTATCCTATCCTCTATCCTATCCTATCCTCTATCCTCTATCCTATCCTATCCTCTATCCTATCCTATCCTCTATCCTCTATCCTCTATCCTATCCTATCCTCTATCCTATCCTATCCTCTATCCTATCCTATCCTCTATCCTATCCTATCCTCTATCCTATCCTATCCTCTATCCTATCCTATCCTCTATCCTATCCTATCCTCTATCCTTTCCTATCCTCTATCCTATCCTATCCTCTATCCTATCCTATCCTCTATCCTATGCTATCCTCTATCCTACCCTATCCTCTATCCTATCCTATCTTCTATCCTATCCTATCCTCTATCCTATCAAATCCCCTATCCTATCCTCTATCCTATCCCATCCTCTATCCTATCCTATCCTCTATCCTGTCCTAACCTCTATGCTATCCTATCCTCTATCCGATGCTATCCTCTATCCTATCCTATCCTCTATCCTATCCTATCCTCTATCCTATCCTATCCTCTATCCTATCCTATCCTTTATCCTATCATATCCTCTATCCTATAATATCCTCTATCCTATCCTATCCTCTATCCTATCCTATGCTCTATCCTATCCTATCTTCTATCCTATCCTATCCTCTATCCTATCAAATCCCCTATCCTATCCTCTATCCCATCCTATCCTGTATCCTATCCAATCCTCAATCCTATCCTATCATCTATCCTCTATCCTATCCAATCCTCTATCCTATCCATTCCTCTGTCCTATCATATCCTCTATCCTATAATATCCTCTATCCTACCCTATCCTCTATCGTATCCTATCCTTTATCCTATCCTATCCTCTATCCTATCCTATCCTCTATCCTATCCTATCCTCTATCCTCTATCCTATCCTATCCTCTATCCTATCCTATCCTCTATCCTCTATCCTCTATCCTATCCTATCCTCTATCCTATCCTATCCTCTATCCTATCCTATCCTCTATCCTATCCTATCCTCTATCCTATCCTATCCTCTATCCTATCCTATCCTCTATCCTATCCTATCCTCTATCCTTTCCTATCCTCTATCCTATCCTATCCTCTATCCTATCCTATCCTCTATCCTATGCTATCCTCTATCCTACCCTATCCTCTATCCTATCCTATCTTCTATCCTATCCTATCCTCTATCCTATCAAATCCCCTATCCTATCCTCTATCCTATCCCATCCTCTATCCTATCCTATCCTCTATCCTATCCTAACCTCTATGCTATCCTATCCTCTATCCGATCCTATCCTCTATCCTATCCTATCCTCTATCCTATCCTATCCTCTATCCTATCCTATCCTCTATCCTATCCTATCCTATCCTCGATCCTATCCTAACCTCTATGCTATCCTATCCTCTATCCGATCCTATCCTCTATCCTATCCTATCCTCTATCCTATCCTATCCTCTATCCTATCCTATCCTCTATCCTATCCTATCCTCTATCCTATCCTATCCTCTATCCTATCCTATCCTCTATCCTATCCTATCCTATCCTCTATCCTATCCTATCCTCTACCCTATCCTATCCTCTATCCTATCCTATCCTCTATCCTATCCTATCCTCTATCCTATCCTATCCTCTATCCTATCCTATCCTCTATCCTATCCTATCCTCTATCCTATCCTATCCTCTATCCTATCCTATGCTCTATCCTATCCTATCTTCTATCCTATCCTATCCTCTATCCTATCAAATCCCCTATCCTATCCTCTATCCCATCCTATCCTGTATCCTATCCAATCCTCAATCCTATCCTATCATCTATCCTCTATCCTATCCAATCCTCTATCCTATCCATTCCTCTGTCCTATCATATCCTCTATCCTATAATATCCTCTATCCTATCCTATCCTCTATACTATCCTATCCTCTATCCTATCAAATCCCCTATCCTATCCTCTATCCCATCCTATCCTGTATCCTATCCAATCCTCAATCCTATCCTATCATCTATCCTCTATCCTATCCAATCCTCTATCCTATCCATTCCTCTGTCCTATCATGTCCTCTATCCTATAATATCCTCTATCCTATCCTATCCTCTATCCTATCCTATCCTTTATCCTATCCTATCCTATCCACTATCCTATCCTATCCTCTATCCTATCCTATCCTCTATCCTATACTATACTCTATACTATCCAATCCTCTAACCTATCCATTCCTCTGTCCTATCATATCCTCTATCCTATAATATCCTCTATCCTATCCTATTCTCTATCCAATCCTCTATCCTATCCTATCCTCTATCCTATCCTATCCTCTATCCTATCCTATCCTCTATCCTATCCTATCCTCTATCCTATCCTATCCTCTACCCTATCCTATGCTCTATCCTATCCTATCTTCTATCCTATCCTATCCTCTATCCTATCAAATCCCCTATCCTATCCTCTATCCCATCCTATCCTGTATAATATCCAATCCTCAATCCTATCCTATCATCTATCCTCTATCCTATCCAATCCTCTATCCTATCCATTCCTCTGTCCTATCATATCCTCTATCCTATAATATCCTCTATCCTATCCTATCCTCTATCCTATCCTATCCTATCCTTTATCCTATCCTATCCTATCCTCTATCCTATCCTATCCTCTATCCTATCCGATCCTCTATCCTATACTATCCTCTGTACTATCCAATCCTCTAACCTATCCATTCCTCTGTCCTATCATATCCTCTATCCTATAATATCCTCTATCCTATCCTATTCTCTATCCAATCCTCTATCCTATCCTATCCTCTATCCCATCCTATCCTCTATCCTATCCTATCCTCTATCCTAACCTATCCTCTATCCTATCCTATCCTCTATCCTATCCTATGCTCTATCCTATCCTATCTTCTATCCTATCCTATCCTCTATCCTATCAAATCCCCTATCCTATCCTCTATCCTATCCTATCCTCTATCCTCTCCTATCCTTTATCCTATCCTATCCTCTATCCTATCCTATCCTCTATCTTATCCTATCCTCTATCCTATCCTATGCTCTATCCTATCCTATGCTCTATCCTATCCTATCGTCTATCCTATCCTCTATCCTATCCATTCCTCTATCCTATCCTATCCTCTATCCTATCATATCCTCTATCCTATCCTATCCTCTATCCTATCCTATCCTCTATCCTATCCTATCCTATCCTCTATCCTATCCTATCCTCTACCCTATCCTATCCTCTATCCTATCCTATCCTCTATCCTATCCTATCCTCTATCCTATCCTATCCTCTATCCTATCCTATCCTCTATCCTATCCTATCCTCTATCCTATCCTATCCTCTATCCTATCCTATGCTCTATCCTATCCTATCTTCTATCCTATCCTATCCTCTATCCTATCAAATCCCCTATCCTATCCTCTATCCCATCCTATCCTGTATCCTATCCAATCCTCAATCCTATCCTATCATCTATCCTCTATCCTATCCAATCCTCTATCCTATCCATTCCTCTGTCCTATCATATCCTCTATCCTATAATATCCTCTATCCTATCCTATCCTCTATACTATCCTATCCTCTATCCTATCAAATCCTCTATCCTATCCTCTATCCCATCCTATCCTGTATCCTATCCAATCCTCAATCCTATCCTATCATCTATCCTCTATCCTATCCAATCCTCTATCCTATCCATTCCTCTGTCCTATCATGTCCTCTATCCTATAATATCCTCTATCCTATCCTATCCTCTATCCTATCCTATCCTTTATCCTATCCTATCCTATCCACTATCCTATCCTATCCTCTATCCTATCCTATCCTCTATCCTATACTATACTCTATACTATCCAATCCTCTAACCTATCCATTCCTCTGTCCTATCATATCCTCTATCCTATAATATCCTCTATCCTATCCTATTCTCTATCCGATCCTCTATCCTATCCTATCCTCTATCCTATCCTATCCTTTATCCTATCCTATCCTCTATCCTATCCTATCCTCTATCTTATCCTATCCTCTATCCTATCCTATGCTCTATCCTATCCTATGCTCTATCCTATCCTATCGTCTATCCTATCCTCTATCCTATCCATTCCTCTGCCCTATCCTATCCTCTATCCTATCCTATCCTCTATCCTATCCTATCCTCTATCCTCTATCCTATCCTATCCTCTATCCTATCCTATCCTCTATCCTCTATCCTCTATCCTCTATCCTCTATCCTCTATCCTGTCCTATCCTCTATCCTATCCTATCCTCTATCCTATCCTATCCTCTATCCTATCCTATCCTCTATCCTATCCTATCCTCTATCCTATCCTATCCTCTATCCTTTCCTATCCTCTATCCTATCCTATCCTCTATCCTATCCTATCCTCTATCCTATGCTATCCTCTATCCTACCCTATCCTCTATCCTATCCTATCTTCTATCCTATCCTATCCTCTATCCTATCAAATCCCCTATCCTATCCTCTATCCTATCCTATCCTCTATCCTATCCTATCCTTTATCCTATCCTATCCTCTATCCTATCCTATCCTCTATCTTATCCTATCCTCTATCCTATCCTATGCTCTATCCTGTCCTATGCTCTATCCTATCCTATCGTCTATCCTATCCTCTATCCTATCCATTCCTCTGTCCTATCCTATCCTCTATCCTATCCTATCCTCTATCCTATCCTATCCTCTATCCTCTATCCTATCCTATCCTCTATCCTATCCTCTATCCTCTATCCTCTATCCTATCCTATCCTCTATCCTATCCTATCCTCTATCCTATCCTATCCTCTATCCTATCCTATCCTCTATCCTATCCTATCCTATCCTCTATCCCATCCTATCCTGTATCCTATCCAATCCTCAATCCTATCCTATCATCTATCCTCTATCCTAACCAATCCTCTATCCTATCCATTCCTCTGTCCTATCATATCCTATATCCTATAATATCCTCTATCCTATCCTATCCTCTATCCTATCCTATCCTTTATCCTATCCTATCCTATCCACTATCCTATCCTATCCTCTATCCTATCCTATCCTCTATCCTATACTATACTCTATACTATCCAATCCTCTAACCTATCCATTCCTCTGTCCTATCATATCCTCTATCCTATAATATCCTCTATCCTATCCTATTCTCTATCCAATCCTCTATCCTATCCTATCCTCTATCCTATCCTATCCTCTATCCTATCCTATCCTCTATCCTATCCTATCCTCTATCCTATCCTATCCTCTATCCTATCCTATGCTCTATCCTATCCAGCTTCTATCCTATCCTATCCTCTATCCTATCAAATCCCCTATCCTATCCTCTATCCCATCCTATCCTGTATCCTATCCAATCCTCAATCCTATCCTATCATCTATCCTCTATCCTATCCAATCCTCTATCCTATCCATTCCTCTGTCCTATCATATCCTCTATCCTATAATATCCTCTATCCTATCCTATTCTCTATCCGATCCTCTATCCTATCCTATCCTCTATCCTATCCTATCCTCTATCCTATCCTATCCTTTATCCTATCCTATCCTCTATCCTATCCTATCCTCTATCTTATCCTATCCTCTATCCTATCCTATGCTCTATCCTATCCTATGCTCTATCCTATCCTATCGTCTATCCTATCCTCTATCCTATCCTATCGTCTATCCTATCCTCTATCCTATCCATTCCTCTGCCCTATCCTATCCTCTATCCTATCCTATCCTCTATCCTATCCTATCCTCTATCCTATCCTATCCTCTATCCTCTATCCTATCCTATCCTCTATCCTATCCTATCCTCTATCCTCTATCCTCTATCCTATCCTATCCTCTATCCTATCCTATCCTCTATCCTATCCTATCCTCTATCCTATCCTATCCTCTATCCTATCCTATCCTCTATCCTATCCTATCCTCTATCCTATCCTATCCTCTATCCTTTCCTATCCTCTATCCTATCCTATCCTCTATCCTATCCTATCCTCTATCCTATGCTATCCTCTATCCTACCCTATCCTCTATCCTATCCTATCTTCTATCCTATCCTATCCTCTATCCTATCAAATCCCCTATCCTATCCTCTATCCTATCCCATCCTCTATCCTATCCTATCCTCTATCCTGTCCTAACCTCTATGCTATCCTATCCTCTATCCGATGCTATCCTCTATCCTATCCTATCCTCTATCCTATCCTATCCTCTATCCTATCCTATCCTATCCTCTATCCTATCCTATCCTCTACCCTATCCTATCCTCTATCCTATCCTATCCTCTATCCTATCCTATCCTCTATCCTATCCTATCCTCTATCCTATCCTATCCTCTATCCTATCCTATCCTCTATCCTATCCTATCCTCTATCCTATCCTATCCTCTATCCTATCCTATCCTCTATCCTATCCTATCCTCTATCCTATCCTATGCTCTATCCTATCCAGCTTCTATCCTATCCTATCCTCTATCCTATCAAATCCCCTATCCTATCCTCTATCCCATCCTATCCTGTATCCTATCCAATCCTCAATCCTATCCTATCATCTATCCTCTATCCTATCCAATCCTCTATCCTATCCATTCCTCTGTCCTATCATATCCTCTATCCTATAATATCCTCTATCCTATCCTATTCTCTATCCGATCCTCTATCCTATCCTATCCTCTATCCTATCCTATCCTCTATCCTATCCTATCCTTTATCCTATCCTATCCTCTATCCTATCCTATCCTCTATCTTATCCTATCCTCTATCCTATCCTATGCTCTATCCTATCCTATGCTCTATCCTATCCTATCGTCTATCCTATCCTCTATCCTATCCTATCGTCTATCCTATCCTCTATCCTATCCATTCCTCTGCCCTATCCTATCCTCTATCCTATCCTATCCTCTATCCTATCCTATCCTCTATCCTATCCTATCCTCTATCCTCTATCCTATCCTATCCTCTATCCTATCCTATCCTCTATCCTCTATCCTCTATCCTATCCTATCCTCTATCCTATCCTATCCTCTATCCTATCCTATCCTCTATCCTATCCTATCCTCTATCCTATCCTATCCTCTATCCTATCCTATCCTCTATCCTATCCTATCCTCTATCCTTTCCTATCCTCTATCCTATCCTATCCTCTATCCTATCCTATCCTCTATCCTATGCTATCCTCTATCCTACCCTATCCTCTATCCTATCCTATCTTCTATCCTATCCTATCCTCTATCCTATCAAATCCCCTATCCTATCCTCTATCCTATCCCATCCTCTATCCTATCCTATCCTCTATCCTGTCCTAACCTCTATGCTATCCTATCCTCTATCCGATGCTATCCTCTATCCTATCCTATCCTCTATCCTATCCTATCCTCTATCCTATCCTATCCTATCCTCTATCCTATCCTATCCTCTACCCTATCCTATCCTCTATCCTATCCTATCCTCTATCCTATCCTATCCTCTATCCTATCCTATCCTCTATCCTATCCTATCCTCTATCCTATCCTATCCTCTATCCTATCCTATCCTCTATCCTATCCTATGCTCTATCCTATCCTATCTTCTATCCTATCCTATCCTCTATCCTATCAAATCCCCTATCCTATCCTCTATCCCATCCTATCCTGTATCCTATCCAATTCTCAATCCTATCCTATCATCTATCCTCTATCCTATCCAATCCTCTATCCTATCCATTCCTCTGTCCTATCATATCCTCTATCCTATAATATCCTCTATCCTATCCTACCCTATATACTATCCTATCCTCTATCCTATCAAATCCCCTATCCTATCCTCTATCCCATCCTATCCTGTATCCTATCCAATCCTCAATCCTATCCTATCATCTATCCTCTATCCTATCCAATCCTCTATCCTATCCATTCCTCTGTCCTAACATGTCCTCTATCCTATAATATCCTCTATCCTATCCTATCCTCTATCCTATCCTATCCTTTATCCTATCCTATCCTATCCTATCCACTATCCTATCCTATCCTCTATCCTATCCTATCCTCTATCCTATACTATACTCTATACTATCCAATCCTCTAACCTATCCATTCCTCTGTCCTATCATATCCTCTATCCTATAATATCCTCTATCCTATCCTATTCTCTATCCAATCCTCTATCCTATCCTATCCTCTATCCTATCCTATCCTCTATCCTATCCTATCCTCTATCCTATCCTATCCTCTATCCTATCCTATCCTCTATCCTATCCTATGCTCTATCCTATCCTATCTTCTATCCTATCCTATCCTCTATCCTATCAAATCCCCTATTCTATCCTCTATCCCATCCTATCCTGTATCCTATCCAATCCTCAATCCTATCCTATCATCTATCCTCTATCCTATCCAATCCTCTATCCTATCCATTCCTCTGTCCTATCATATCCTCTATCCTATAATATCCTCTATCCTATCCTATTCTCTATCCGATCCTCTATCCTATCCTATCCTCTATCCTATCCTTTCCTTTATCCTATCCATTCCTCTGTCCTATCATGTCCTCTATCCTATAATATCCTCTATCCTATCCTATCCTCTATCCTATCCTATCCTTTATCCTATCCTATCCTATCCACTATCCTATCCTATCCTCTATCCTATCCTATCCTCTATCCTATACTATACTCTATACTATCCAATCCTCTAACCTATCCATTCCTATGTCCTATCATATCCTCTATCCTATAATATCCTCTATCCTATCCTATTCTCTATCCGATCCTCTATCCTATCCTATCCTCTATCCTATCCTATCCTTTATCCTATCCTATCCTCTATCCTATCCTATCCTCTATCCTATCCTATCCTCTATCCTATCCTATCCTCTATCCTTTCCTATCCTCTATCCTATCCTATCCTCTATCCTATCCTATCCTCTATCCTATGCTATCCTCTATCCTACCCTATCCTCTATCCTATCCTATCCTCTATCTTATCCTATCCTCTATCCTATCCTATGCTCTATCCTATCCTATGCTCTATCCTATCCTATCGTCTATCCTATCCTCTATCCTATCCATTCCTCTGCCCTATCCTATCCTCTATCCTATCCTATCCTCTATCCTATCCTATCCTCTATCCTCTATCCTATCCTAACCTCTATCCTATCCTATCCTCTATCCTCTATCCTCTATCCTCTATCCTCTATCCTCTATCCTGTCCTATCCTCTATCCTATCCTATCCTCTATCCTATCCTATCCTCTATCCTATCCTATCCTCTATCCTATCCTATCCTCTATCCTATCCTATCCTCTATCCTTTCCTATCCTCTATCCTATCCTATCCTCTATCCTATCCTATCCTCTATCCTATGCTATCCTCTATCCTACCCTATCCTCTATCCTATCCTATCTTCTATCCTATCCTATCCTCTATCCTATCAAATCCCCTATCCTATCCTCTATCCTATCCTATCCTCTATCCTATCCTATCCTTTATCCTATCCTATCCTCTATCCTATCCTATCCTCTATCTTATCCTATCCTCTATCCTATCCTATGCTCTATCCTGTCCTATGCTCTATCCTATCCTATCGTCTATCCTATCCTCTATCCTATCCATTCCTCTGTCCTATCCTATCCTCTATCCTATCCTATCCTCTATCCTATCCTATCCTCTATCCTCTATCCTATCCTATCCTCTATCCTATCCTCTATCCTCTATCCTCTATCCTATCCTATCCTCTATCCTATCCTATCCTCTATCCTATCCTATCCTCTATCCTATCCTATCCTCTATCCTATCCTATCCTATCCTCTATCCCATCCTATCCTGTATCCTATCCAATCCTCAATCCTATCCTATCATCTATCCTCTATCCTAACCAATCCTCTATCCTATCCATTCCTCTGTCCTATCATATCCTATATCCTATAATATCCTCTATCCTATCCTATCCTCTATCCTATCCTATCCTTTATCCTATCCTATCCTATCCACTATCCTATCCTATCCTCTATCCTATCCTATCCTCTATCCTATACTATACTCTATACTATCCAATCCTCTAACCTATCCATTCCTCTGTCCTATCATATCCTCTATCCTATAATATCCTCTATCCTATCCTATTCTCTATCCAATCCTCTATCCTATCCTATCCTCTATCCTATCCTATCCTCTATCCTATCCTATCCTCTATCCTATCCTATCCTCTATCCTATCCTATCCTCTATCCTATCCTATGCTCTATCCTATCCTATCTTCTATCCTATCCTATCCTCTATCCTATCAAATCCCCTATCCTATCCTCTATCCCATCCTATCCTGTATCCTATCCAATCCTCAATCCTATCCTATCATCTATCCTCTATCCTATCCAATCCTCTATCCTATCCATTCCTCTGTCCTATCATATCCTCTATCCTATAATATCCTCTATCCTATCCTATTCTCTATCCGATCCTCTATCCTATCCTATCCTCAATCCTATCCTATCCTCTATCCTATCCTATCCTTTATCCTATCCTATCCTCTATCCTATCCTATCCTCTATCTTATCCTATCCTCTATCCTATCCTATGCTCTATCCTATCCTATGCTCTATCCTATCCTATCGTCTATCCTATCCTCTATCCTATCCTATCGTCTATCCTATCCTCTATCCTATCCATTCCTCTGCCCTATCCTATCCTCTATCCTATCCTATCCTCTATCCTATCCTATCCTCTATCCTATCCTATCCTCTATCCTCTATCCTATCCTATCCTCTATCCTATCCTATCCTCTATCCTCTATCCTCTATCCTATCCTATCCTCTATCCTATCCTATCCTCTATCCTATCCTATCCTCTATCCTATCCTATCCTCTATCCTATCCTATCCTCTATCCTATCCTATCCTCTATCCTATCCTATCCTCTATCCTTTCCTATCCTCTATCCTATCCTATCCTCTATCCTATCCTATCCTCTATCCTATGCTATCCTCTATCCTACCCTATCCTCTATCCTATCCTATCTTCTATCCTATCCTATCCTCTATCCTATCAAATCCCCTATCCTATCCTCTATCCTATCCCATCCTCTATCCTATCCTATCCTCTATCCTGTCCTAACCTCTATGCTATCCTATCCTCTATCCGATGCTATCCTCTATCCTATCCTATCCTCTATCCTATCCTATCCTCTATCCTATCCTATCCTATCCTCTATCCTATCCTATCCTCTACCCTATCCTATCCTCTATCCTATCCTATCCTCTATCCTATCCTATCCTCTATCCTATCCTATCCTCTATCCTATCCTATCCTCTATCCTATCCTATCCTCTATCCTATCCTATCCTCTATCCTATCCTATGCTCTATCCTATCCTATCTTCTATCCTATCCTATCCTCTATCCTATCAAATCCCCTATCCTATCCTCTATCCCATCCTATCCTGTATCCTATCCAATCCTCAATCCTATCCTATCATCTATCCTCTATCCTATCCAATCCTCTATCCTATCCATTCCTCTGTCCTATCATATCCTCTATCCTATAATATCCTCTATCCTATCCTATTCTCTATCCGATCCTCTATCCTATCCTATCCTCTATCCTATCCTTTCCTTTATCCTATCCTATCCTCTATCCTATCCTATCCTCTATCTTATCCTATCCTCTATCCTATCCTATGCTCTATCCTATCCTATGCTCTATCCTATCCTATCGTCTATCCTATCCTCTATCCTATCCATTCCTCTGCCCTATCCTATCCTCTATCCTATCCTATCCTCTATCCTATCCTATCCTCTATCCTCTATCCTATCCTATCCTCTATCCTATCCTATCCTCTATCCTCTATCCTCTATCCTCTATCCTGTCCTATCCTCTATCCTATCCTATCCTCTATCCTATCCTATCCTCTATCCTATCCTATCCTCTATCCTATCCTATCCTCTATCCTATCCTATCCTCTATCCTATCCTATCCTCTATCCTTTCCTATCCTCTATCCTATCCTATCCTCTATCCTATCCTATCCTCTATCCTATGCTATCCTCTATCCTACCCTATCCTCTATCCTATCCTATCTTCTATCCTATCCTATCCTCTATCCTATCAAATCCCCTATCCTATCCTCTATCCTATCCCATCCTCTATCCTATCCTATCCTCTATCCTATCCTAACCTCTATGCTATCCTATCCTCTATCCGATCCTATCATCTATCCTATCCTATCCTCTATCCTATCCTATCCTCTATCCTATCCTATCCTATCCTCGATCCTATCCTAACCTCTATGCTATCCTATCCTCTATCCGATCCTATCCTCTATCCTATCCTATCCTCTATCCTATCCTATCCTCTATCCTATCCTATCCTCTATCCTATCCTATCCTCTATCCTATCCTATCCTATCCTCTATCCTATCCTATCCTCTACCCTATCCTATCCTCTATCCTATCCTATCCTCTATCCTATCCTATCCTCTATCCTATCCTATCCTCTATCCTATCCTATCCTCTATCCTATCTAATCCCCTATCCTATCCTCTATCCTATCCTATCCTGTATCCTATCCTATCATGTATCCTATCCTATCCTCTATCCTATCCTATCCTCTATCCGATCCTATCCTCTATCCTATCCTATCCTCTATCCTATCCTCTATCCTATCCTCTCCTCTATACTATCCTATCCTCTATCCTATCCTATCCTCTATCCTATCCCATCCTCTATCCTATCCTATGCTCTATCCTATCCTATCGTCTATCCTATCCTCTAACCTATCCTCTCCTCTATCCTATCCTCTCCTTTATCCTATCCTATCCTATCCTCTATCCTATAATATCCTCTATTCTATCCTATCGTGTATATTATCGTATCCTCTATCCTATCCTACACTCTATCCTAGAATATCATCTATCCTATCCTATCCTCTATCCTAACCTATCTTCAAACCTATCCTATCCTCAATCCTATCCTATCCTCCATCCTATCCTATCCTCTATCCTATCCAATCCTCTATCTTATCCTATCCTTTATCCAATCCTATCCTCTATCCTATCCTATCCTCTATCCTATCCTCTATCCTATCCTCTATCCTATCGTCTATCCTATCCTATCCTCTATCCTATCCTATCCTCTATCCTATCCTATCCTCTATCCTGTCCTAACCTCTATGCTATCCTATCCTCTATCCGATGCTATCCTCTATCCTATCCTATCCTCTATCCTATCCTATCCTCTATCCTATCCTATCCTATCCTCTATCCTATCCTATCCTCTACCCTATCCTATCCTCTATCCTATCCTATCCTCTATCCTATCCTATCCTCTATCCTATCCTATCCTCTATCCTATCCTATCCTCTATCCTATCCTATCCTCTATCCTATCCTATCCTCTATCCTATCCTATGCTCTATCCTATCCTATCTTCTATCCTATCCTATCCTCTATCCTATCAAATCCCCTATCCTATCCTCTATCCCATCCTATCCTGTATCCTATCCAATCCTCAATCCTATCCTATCATCTATCCTCTATCCTATCCAATCCTCTATCCTATCCATTCCTCTGTCCTATCATATCCTCTATCCTATAATATCCTCTATCCTATCCTATTCTCTATCCGATCCTCTATCCTATCCTATCCTCTATCCTATCCTTTCCTTTATCCTATCCTATCCTCTATCCTATCCTATCCTCTATCTTATCCTATCCTCTATCCTATCCTATGCTCTATCCTATCCTATGCTCTATCCTATCCTATCGTCTATCCTATCCTCTATCCTATCCATTCCTCTGCCCTATCCTATCCTCTATCCTATCCTATCCTCTATCCTATCCTATCCTCTATCCTCTATCCTATCCTATCCTCTATCCTATCCTATCCTCTATCCTCTATCCTCTATCCTCTATCCTGTCCTATCCTCTATCCTATCCTATCCTCTATCCTATCCTATCCTCTATCCTATCCTATCCTCTATCCTATCCTATCCTCTATCCTATCCTATCCTCTATCCTATCCTATCCTCTATCCTTTCCTATCCTCTATCCTATCCTATCCTCTATCCTATCCTATCCTCTATCCTATGCTATCCTCTATCCTACCCTATCCTCTATCCTATCCTATCTTCTATCCTATCCTATCCTCTATCCTATCAAATCCCCTATCCTATCCTCTATCCTATCCCATCCTCTATCCTATCCTATCCTCTATCCTATCCTAACCTCTATGCTATCCTATCCTCTATCCGATCCTATCATCTATCCTATCCTATCCTCTATCCTATCCTATCCTCTATCCTATCCTATCCTATCCTCGATCCTATCCTAACCTCTATGCTATCCTATCCTCTATCCGATCCTATCCTCTATCCTATCCTATCCTCTATCCTATCCTATCCTCTATCCTATCCTATCCTCTATCCTATCCTATCCTCTATCCTATCCTATCCTATCCTCTATCCTATCCTATCCTCTACCCTATCCTATCCTCTATCCTATCCTATCCTCTATCCTATCCTATCCTCTATCCTATCCTATCCTCTATCCTATCCTATCCTCTATCCTATCTAATCCCCTATCCTATCCTCTATCCTATCCTATCCTGTATCCTATCCTATCATGTATCCTATCCTATCCTCTATCCTATCCTATCCTCTATCCGATCCTATCCTCTATCCTATCCTATCCTCTATCCTATCCTCTATCCTATCCTCTCCTCTATACTATCCTATCCTCTATCCTATCCTATCCTCTATCCTATCCCATCCTCTATCCTATCCTATGCTCTATCCTATCCTATCGTCTATCCTATCCTCTAACCTATCCTCTCCTCTATCCTATCCTCTCCTTTATCCTATCCTATCCTATCCTCTATCCTATAATATCCTCTATTCTATCCTATCGTGTATATTATCGTATCCTCTATCCTATCCTACACTCTATCCTAGAATATCATCTATCCTATCCTATCCTCTATCCTAACCTATCTTCAAACCTATCCTATCCTCAATCCTATCCTATCCTCCATCCTATCCTATCCTCTATCCTATCCAATCCTCTATCTTATCCTATCCTTTATCCAATCCTATCCTCTATCCTATCCTATCCTCTATCCTATCCTCTATCCTATCCTCTATCCTATCGTCTATCCTATCCTATCCTCTATCCTATCCTATCCTCTATCCTATCCTATCCCCTATCCTATCCTATCCTCTATCCTATCCAATCCCCTATCCTATCCTCTATCGTATCCGATCCTCAATCCTATCCTATCGTGTATATTATCGTACAATCTATCCTATCCTACCCTCTATCCTATAATATCATCTATCCTATCCTATCCTCTATCCTATCCTATCCTCTATCCTATCCTATCCTCTATCCTATCCTCTATCCTATCCTCTATCCTATACTATTCTCTATCGTATCCGATCCCCTACCTTATCCTCTATCCTATCTTATCCTCTATCCTATCCTATCCTCAATCCTATCCTACCCTCTACCCTATCCTATCCTCTATCCTATCCTATCCTCTATCCTATCCTCTATCCTATCCTCTATCCTATCCTATCCTCTATCCTATCCTATCCTCTATCCGATCCTATCCTCTATCCTATCCTATCCTCTATCCTATCCTATCCTCTGCCCTATCCTATCCTCTATCCTATCCTATCCTCTATCCTATCCTATCCTCTATCCTATCCTATCCTCTATCCTATCTAATCCCCTATCCTATCCTCTATCCTATCCTATCCTGTATCCTATCCTATCATGTATCCTATCCTATCCTCTATCCTATCCTATCCTCTATCCGATCCTATCCTCTATCCTATCCTATTCTCTATCCAATCCTCTATCCTATCCTATCCTCTATCCCATCCTATCCTCTATCCTATCCTATCCTCTATCCTATCCTATCCTCTACCCTATCCTATCCTCTATCCTATCCTATGCTCTATCCTATCCTATCTTCTATCCTATCCTATCCTCTATCCTATCAAATCCCCTATCCTATTCTCTATCCCATCCTATACTGTATCCTATCCAATCCTCAATCCTATCCTATCATCTATCCTCTATCCTATCCAATCCTCTATCCTATCCATTCCTCTGTCCTATCATATCCTCTATCCTATAATATCCTCTATCCTATCCTATTCTCTATCCGATCCTCTATCCTATCCTATCCTCTATCCTATCCTATCCTCTATCCTATCCTATCCTTTATCCTATCCTATCCTCTATCCTATCCTATCCTCTATCTTATCCTATCCTCTATCCTATCCTATGCTCTATCCTATCCTATGCTCTATCCTATCCTATCGTCTATCCTATCCTCTATCCTATCCTAACCTCTATGCTATCCTATCCTCTATCCGATCCTATCCTCTATCCTATCCTATCCTCTATCCTATCCTATCCTATCCTCGATCCTATCCTAACCTCTATGCTATCCTATCCTCTATCCGATCCTATCCTCTATCCTATCCTATCCTCTATCCTATCCTATCCTCTATCCTATCCTATCCTCTATCCTATCCTCTCCTATCCTCTATCTTATCCTATCCTTTATCCTATCCTATCCCCTATCCTATCCTCTATCCCATCCTATCCTGTATCCTATCCAATCCTCAATCCTATCCTATCATCTATCCTCTATCCTATCCAATCCTCTATCCGATCCATTCCTCTGTCCTATCATATCCTCTATCCTATAATATACGCTATCCTATCCTATTCTCTATCCGATCCTCTATCCTATCCTATCCTGTATCCTATCCTGTCCTCTATCCTATAATATCCTGTATCCTATCTTATCCTCTATCCTATCCTATCCTCTATCCTATCCTATCCTCTATCCTATCCTCTATCCTATCCTATCCTCTATCCTATCCTATCCTCTATCCTATCCTATCCTCTATCCTATCCTATCCTCTATCCTATCCTATCCTCTATCCTATCCTATCCTCTATCCTATCCTATCCTCTATCCTATCCTATGCTCTATCCTATCCTATCTTCTATCCTATCCTATCCTCTATCCTATCAAATCCCCTATCCTATCCTCTATCCCATCCTATCCTGTATCCTATCCAATCCTCAATCCTATCCTATCATCTATCCTCTATCCTATCCAATCCTCTATCCTATCCATTCCTCTGTCCTATCATATCCTCTATCCTATCCTATCCTCTATCCTATCCTATCCTCTACCCTATCCTATCCTCTATCCTATCCTATCCTCTATCCTATCCTATCCTCTATCCTATCCTATCCTCTATCCTATCCTATCCTCTATCCTATCTAATCCCCTATCCTATCCTCTATCCTATCCTATCCTGTATCCTATCCTATCATGTATCCTATCCTATCCTCTATCCTATCCTATCCTCTATCCGATCCTATCCTCTATCCTATCCTATCTTCTATCCTATCCTCTATCCTATCCTCTCCTCTATACTATCCTATCCTCTATCCTATCCTATCCTCTATCCTATCCCATCCTCTATCCTATCCTATGCTCTATCCTATCATATCGTCTATCCTATCCTCTAACCTATCCTCTCCTCTATCCTATCCTATCCTTTATCCTATCCTATCCTATCCTCTATCCTATAATATCCTCTATTCTATCCTATCGTGTATATTATCGTATCCTCTATCCTATCCTACCCTCTATCCTAGAATATCATCTATCCTATCCTATCCTCTATCCTAACCTATCTTCAAACCTATCCTATCCTCAATCCTATCCTATCCTCCATCCTATCCTATCCTCTATCCTATCCAATCCTCTATCTTATCCTATCCTTTATCCTATCCTATCCTCTATCCTATCCTATCCTCTATCCTATCCTCTATCCTATCGTCTATCCTATCCTATCTTCTATCCTATCCTATCCTCTATCCTATCCTATCCCCTATCCTATCCTATCCTCTATCCTATCCAATCCCCTATCCTATCCTCTATCGTATCCGATGCTCAATCCTATCCTATCGTGTATATTATCGTATCCTCTATCCTATCCTACCCTCTATCCTATAATATCATCTATCCTATCCTATCCTCTATCCTATCCTATCCTCTATCCTATCCTATCCTCTATCCTATCCTCTATCCTATCCTCTATCCTATACTATTCTCTATCGTATCCGATCCCCTACCTTATCCTCTACCCTATCATATCCTCTATCCTATCCTATCCTCTATCCTATCCTATTCTCTATCCGATCCTCTATCCTATCCTATCCTGTATCCTATCCTGCCCTCTATCCTATAATATCCTGTATCCTATCTTATCCTCTATCCTATCCTATCCTCTATCCTATCATCTATCCTATCCTCTATCCTATCCTCTATCCTATCCTCTATCCTATCCTATCCTCTATCCTATCCTATCCTCTATCCTATCCTATCCCCTATCCTATCCTATCCTCTATCCTATCCTATGCTCTATCCTATCCTATCTTCTATCCTATCCTATCCTCTATCCTATCAAATCCCCTATCCTATCCTCTATCCCATCCTATCCTGTATCCTATCCAATCCTCAATCCTATCCTATCATCTATCCTCTATCCTATCCAATCCTCTATCCTATCCATTCCTCTGTCCTATCATATCCTCTATCCTATAATATCCTCTATCCTATCCTATTCTCTATCCGATCCTCTATCCTATCCTATCCTCTATACTATCCAATCCTCTATCCTATCCATTCCTCTGTCCTATCATATCCTCTATCCTATAATATCCTCTATCCTATCCTATTCTCTATCCGATCCTCTATCCTATCCTATCCTCTATCCTGTCCTATCCTCTATCCTATCCTATCCTTTATCCTATCCTATCCTATCCTCTATCCTATCCTATCATCTATCCTATCCTATCCTCTATCCTATCCTATGCTCTATCCTATCCTATCTTCTATCCTATCCTATCCTCTATCCTATCAAATCCCCTATCCTATCCTCTATCCCATCCTATCCTGTATCCTATCCAATCCTCAATCCTATCCTATCATCTATCCTCTATCCTATCGAATCCTCTATCCTATCCATTCCTCTGTCCTATCATATCCTCTATCCTATAATATCCTCTATCCTATCCTATTCTCTATCCGATCCTCTATCCTATCCTATCCTCTATCCTATCCTATCCTCTATCCTATCCTATCATTTATCCTATCCTATCCTCTATCCTATCGTATCCTCTATCTTATCCTATCCCCTATCCTATCCTATGCTCTATCCTACCCCACCTTCTATCCTATCCTATCCTCTACCCTATCAAATCCCCTAACCTATCCTCTATCCCATCCTATCCTGTATCCTATCCAATCCTCAATCCTATCCTATCATCTATCCTCTATACTATCCAATCCTCTATCCTATCCATTCCTCTGTCCTATCATATCCTCTATCCTATAATATCCTCTATCCTATCCTATCCTCTATCCAATCCTCTATCCTATCCAATCATCTGTCCTATCCTATCCTCTATCCTATCCTCTATCCTATCCTCTATCCTATACTCTATCCTATCCTATCCTCTATCCTATCCTATCCTATCCTTTATCCTATCCTATCCTCTATCCTATCCTATCCTCTATCCTATCCTATCCTCTATCGTATACTATCCTCTATCCTATCCAATCCTCTATCCTATCCATTCCTCTGTCCTATCATATCCTCTATCCTATAATATCCTCTATCCTATCCTATCCTCTATCCTATCCTATCCTCTATCCAATCCTCTATCCTATCCTATCCTCTATCCTATCAAATCCTCTATCCTATCCTATCCTCTGTCCTATTATATCCTCTATCCTATCCTATCCTCTATCCTATCCTATCCTCTATCCTATCCTATCCTCTATCCTCTAACCTATCCTATCCTCTATCCTATCCTATCCTCTATCCTATCCTATCCTCTATCCTATCCTATCCTCTATCCTATCCTATCCTCTATCCTATCCTATCCTCTATCCTATCCTATCCTCTATCCTATCCTATCCTCTATCCTATCCTATCCTCTACCATATCAAATCCCCTAACCTATCCTCTATCCCATCCTATCCTGTATCCTATCCAATCCTCAATCCTATCCTATCATCTATCCTCTATCCTATCCAATCCTCTATCCTATCCATTCCTCTGTCCTATCATATCCTCTATCCTATAATATCCTCTATCCTATCCTATCCTCTATCCAATCCTCTATCCTATCCATTCCTCTGTCCTATCATATCCTCTATCCTATAATATCCTCTATCCTATCCTATTCTCTATACGATCCTCTATCCTATCCTATCCTCTATCCTATCCTATCCTCTATCCTATCCTATCCTTTATCCTATCCTATCCTCTATCCTATCCTATCCTCTATCTTATCCTATCCTCTATCCTATCCTATGCTCTATCCTATCCTATGCTCTATCCTATCCTATCGTCTATCCTATCCTCTATCCTATCCATTCCTCTGCCCTATCCTATCCTCTATCCTATCCTATCCTCTATCCTATCCTATCCTCTATCCTATCCTATCCTCTATCCTATCCTATCCTCTATCCTATCCTATCCTCTATCCTATCCTATCCTCTATCCTATCCT
This sequence comes from Halictus rubicundus, assembly GCF_050948215.1. Taxonomy (NCBI): domain Eukaryota; kingdom Metazoa; phylum Arthropoda; class Insecta; order Hymenoptera; family Halictidae; genus Halictus; species Halictus rubicundus. The sequence goes on along the minus strand of NW_027489231.1, from coordinate 14,851 downwards.
ATCCTCTATCCTATCCTATCCTCTATCCTATCCTATCCTCTATCCTATCCTATCCTCTATCCTATCCTATCCTCTATCCTATCCTATCCTCTATCCTATCCTATCCTCTATCCTATCCTATCCTCTATCCTATCCTATCCTCTACCATATCAAATCCCCTAACCTATCCTCTATCCCATCCTATCCTGTATCCTATCCAATCCTCAATCCTATCCTATCATCTATCCTCTATCCTATCCAATCCTCTATCCTATCCATTCCTCTGTCCTATCATATCCTCTATCCTATAATATCCTCTATCCTATCCTATCCTCTATCCAATCCTCTATCCTATCCATTCCTCTGTCCTATCATATCCTCTATCCTATAATATCCTCTATCCTATCCTATCCTCTATCCTATCCTATCCTCTATCCTATCCTATCCTCTATCCTATCCTATCCTCTATCCTATCCTATCCTCTATCCTATCCTATCCTCTATCCTATCCTATCCTCTATCCTATCCTATCCTCTATCCTATCCTATCCTCTATCCTATCCTATCCTCTATCCTATCCTATCCTCTATCCTTTCCTATCCTCTATCCTATCCTATCCTCTATCCTATCCTATCCTCTATAATATGCTATCCTCTATCCTACCCTATCCTCTATCCTATCCTATCTTCTATCCTATCCTATCCTCTATCCTATCAAATCCCCTACCCTATCCTCTATCCTATCCCATCCTCTATCCTATCCTATCCTCTATCCTATCCTAACCTCTATGCTATCCTATCCTCTATCCGATCCTATCCTCTATCCTATCCTATCCTCTATCCTATCCTATCCTCTATCCTATCCTATCCTATCCTCGATCCTATCCTAACCTCTATGCTATCCTATCCTCTATCCGATCCTATCCTCTATCCTATCCTATCCTCTATCCTATCCTATCCTCTATCCTATCCTATCCTCTATCCTATCCTATCCTATCCTCTATCCTATCCTATCCTCTACCCTATCCTATCCTCTATCCTATCCTATCCTCTATCCTATCCTATCCTCTATCCTATCCTATCCTCTATCCTATCCTATCCTCTATCCTATCTAATCCCCTATCCTATCCTCTATCCTATCCTATCCTGTATCCTATCCTATCATGTATCCTATCCTATCCTCTATCCTATCCTATCCTCTATCCGATCCTATCCTCTATCCTATCCTATCCTCTATCCTATCCTCTATCCTATCCTCTCCTCTATACTATCCTATCCTCTATCCTATCCTATCCTCAATCCTATCCTACCCTCTACCCTATCCTATCCTCTATCCCATCCTATCCTCTATCCTATCCTATCCTCTATCCTATCCTCTATCCTATCCTGTTCTCTATCCTATCCTATCCTCTATCCTATCCTATCCTCTATCCTATCCTATCCTCTATCCGATCCTATCCTCTATCCTATCCTATCCTCTATCCTATCCTCTATCCTATCCTCTCCTCTATACTATCCTATCCTCTATCCTATCCTATCCTCTATCCTATCCCATCCTCTATCCTATCCTATGCTCTATCCTATCCTATCGTCTATCCTATCCTCTAACCTATCCTCTCCTCTATCCTATCCTATCCTTTATCCTATCCTATCCTATCCTCTATCCTATAATATCCTCTATCCTATCCTATCGTGTATATTATCGTATCCTCTATCCTATCCTACCCTCTATCCTAGAATATCATCTATCCTATCCTATCCTCTATCCTAACCTATCTTCAAACCTATCCTATCCTCAATCCTATCCTATCCTCCATCCTATCCTATCCTCTATCCTATCCAATCCTCTATCTTATCCTATCCTTTATCCTATCCTATCCCCTATCCTATCCTCTATCCCATCCTATCCTGTATCCTATCCAATCCTCAATCCTATCCTATCATCTATCCTCTATCCTATCCAATCCTCTATCCGATCCATTCCTCTGTCCTATCATATCCTCTATCCTATAATATACGCTATCCTATCCTATTCTCTATCCGATCCTCTATCCTATCCTATCCTGTATCCTATCCTGTCCTCTATCCTATAATATCCTGTATCCTATCTTATCCTCTATCCTATCCTATCCTCTATCCTATCCTCTATCCTATCCTCTATCCTATCCTCTATCCTATCCTCTATCCTATCCTATCCTCTATCCTATCCTATCCTCTATCCTATCCTATCCTCTATCCTATCCTATCCTCTATCCTATCCTATCCTCTATCCTATCCTATCCTCTATCCTATCCTATGCTCTATCCTATCCTATCTTCTATCCTATCCTATCCTCTATCCTATCAAATCCCCTATCCTATCCTCTATCCCATCCTATCTTGTATCCTATCCAATCCTCAATCCTATCCTATCATCTATCCTCTATCCTATCCAATCCTCTATCCTATCCATTCCTCTGTCCTATCATATCCTCTATCCTATCCTATCCTCTATCCTATCCTATCCTCTACCCTATCCTATCCTCTATCCTATCCTATCCTCTATCCTATCCTATCCTCTATCCTATCCTATCCTCTATCCTATCTAATCCCCTATCCTATCCTCTATCCTATCCTATCCTGTATCCTATCCTATCATGTATCCTATCCTATCCTCTATCCTATCCTATCCTCTATCCGATCCTATCCTCTATCCTATCCTATCCTCTATCCTATCTAATCCCCTATCCTATCCTCTATCCTATCCTATCCTGTATCCTATCCTATCATGTATCCTATCCTATCCTCTATCCTATCCTATCCTCTATCCGATAGTATCCTCTATCCTATCCTATCCTCTATCCTATCCTCTATCCTATCCTCTCCTCTATACTATCCTATCCTCTATCCTATCCAATCCTCTATCATATCCCATCCCCTATCCTATCCTATGCTCTATCCTATCCTATCGTCTATCCTATCCTCTAACCTATCCTCTCCTCTATCCTATCCTATCCTTTATCCTATCCTATCCTATCCTCTATCCTATAATATCCTCTATCCTATCCTATCGTGTATATTATCGTATCCTCTATCCTATCCTACCCTCTATCCTAGAATATCATCTATCCTATCCTATCCTCTATCCTAACCTATCTTCAAACCTATCCTATCCTCAATCCTATCCTATACTCCATCCTATCCTATCCTCTATCCTATCCAATCCTCTATCTTATCCTATCCTTTATCCTATCCTATCCTCTATCCTATCCTATCCTCTATCCTATCCTCTATCCTATCGTCTATCCTATCCTATCCTCTATCCTATCCTCTATCCTATCCTATCCTCTATCCTATCCTATCCCCTATCCTATCCTATCATCTATCCTATCCAATCCCCTATCCTATCCTCTATCGTATCCGATCCTCAATCCTATCCTATCGTGTATATTATCGTATCCTCTATCCTATCCTACCCTCTATCCTATAATATCATCTATCCTATCATCTATCCTCTATCCTATCCAATCCTCTATCCTATCCATTCCTCTGTCCTATCATATCCTCTATCCTATAATATACGCTATCCTATCCTATTCTCTATCCGATCCTCTATCCTATCCTATCCTGTATCCTATCCTGCCCTCTATCCTATAATATCCTGTATCCTATCTTATCCTCTATCCTATCCTATCCTCTATCCTATCCTCTATCCTATCCTCTATCCTATCCTCTATCCTATCCTCTATCCTATCCTATCCTCTATCCTATCCTATCCTCTATCCTATCCTATCCTCTATCCTATCCTATCCTCTATCCTATCCTATCCTCTATCCAATCCTAACCTCTATCCTATCCTATCCTCTATCCTATCCTCTATCCTATCCTATCCTCTATCCTATCCTATAATCTATCCTATCCTATCCTCTATGCTATCCTATCCTCTATCCTATCCTATCCTCTATCCTATCCTATCCTCTATCCTACCCTATCCTCTATCCTATCCTATCCTCTATCCTATCCTATCCTCTATCCTACCCTATCCTCTATCCTATCCTATGCTCTATCCTATCCTATCGTCTATCCTATCCTCTATCCCATCCTATCTTCTATCCTATCCTATCCTATCCAATCCTCTATCTTATCCATTCCTCTGTCCTATCATATCCTCTATCCTATCCTATCCTCTACCCTATCCTATCCTCTATCCTCTATCCTATCCTATCCTCTATCCTATCCTATCCTCTATCCTATCCTATCCTCTATCCTATCCTATCCTCTATCCGATCCTATCTTCTATCCTATCCTATCCTGTATCCTATCAAATCCCCTATCCTATCCTCTATCCGATCCTATCCTGTATCCTATCCTATCCTCTATCCTATCCTATCCTCTATCCTATCCTATCCTGTATCCTATCCTATCCTCTATCCGATCCTATCCTCTATCCTATCCTATGCTCTATCCTATCCTATCTTCTATCCTATCCTATCCTCTATCCTATCAAATCCCCTATCCTATCCTCTATCCCATCCTATCCTGTATCCTATCCAATCCTCAATCCTATCCTATCATCTATCCTCTATCCTATCCAATCCTCTATCCTATCCATTCCTCTGTCCTATCATATCATCTATCCTATAATATCCTCTATCCTATCCTATCCTCTATCCAATCCTCTATCCTATCCAATCCTCTATCCTATCCTACCCTGTATCCTATCCTATCTTCTATCCTATCCTATCCTCTATCCTATCAAATCCCCTATCCTATCCTCTATCCTATCCTATCCTGTATCCTATCCAATCCTCTATCCTACCCTATCATCTATCCTCAATCCTATCCTTTCCTGTATCCTATCCAATCCTCTATCCTATCCTGTCCTCTATCCTATAATATCCTGTAACCTATCTCATCCTCTATCCTATCCTATCGTCTATCCTATCCTATCCTCTATCCTATCCTCTATCCTATCCTATCCTCTATCCTATCTTATCCTCTATCCTATCCTATCCTCTATCCTATCCTCTATCCTATCCTCTATCCTATCCTCTATCCTATCCTCTATCCTATCCTATCCTCTATCCTATCCTATCCTCTATCCTACCCTATCCTCTATCCTATCCTATCCTCTATCCTATCCTATCCTCTATCCTACCCTATCCTCTATCCTATCCTATGCTCTATCCTATCCTATCGTCTATCCTATCCTCTATCCCATCCTATCTTCTATCCTATCCTATCCTATCCAATCCTCTATCTTATCCATTCCTCTGTCCTATCATATCCTCTATCCTATCCTATCCTCTACCCTATCCTATCCTCTATCCTCTATCCTATCCTATCCTCTATCCTATCCTATCCTCTATCCTATCCTATCCTCTATCCGATCCTATCTTCTATCCTATCCTATCCTGTATCCTATCAAATCCCCTATCCTATCCTCTATCCGATCCTATCCTGTATCCTATCCTATCCTCTATCCTATCCTATCCTCTATCCTATCCTATCCTGTATCCTATCCTATCCTCTATCCGATCCTATCCTCTATCCTATCCTATGCTCTATCCTATCCTATCTTCTATCCTATCCTATCCTCTATCCTATCAAATCCCCTATCCTATCCTCTATCCCATCCTATCCTGTATCCTATCCAATCCTCAATCCTATCCTATCATCTATCCTCTATCCTATCCAATCCTCTATCCTATCCATTCCTCTGTCCTATCATATCATCTATCCTATAATATCCTCTATCCTATCCTATCCTCTATCCAATCCTCTATCCTATCCAATCTTCTATCCTATCCTACCCTGTATCCTATCCTATCTTCTATCCTATCCTATCCTCTATCCTATCAAATCCCCTATCCTATCCTCTATCCTATCCTATCCTGTATCCTATCCAATCCTCTATCCTACCCTATCATCTATCCTCAATCCTATCCTTTCCTGTATCCTATCCAATCCTCTATCCTATCCTGTCCTCTATCCTATAATATCCTGTAACCTATCTCATCCTCTATCCTATCCTATCGTCTATCCTATCCTATCCTCTATCCTATCCTCTATCCTATCCTATCCTCTATCCTATCCTATCCTCTATCCTATGCTATCCTCTATCCTATCCTATCCTCTATCCTATTATATCCTCCATCCTATCCTATCCTCTATCCTATCCTATCCTCTATCCTATCCTATCCTCTATCCTATCCTATCCTCTATCCTATCCTATCCTCTATCCGATCCTACCCTCTATAATATCCTATCCTCTATCTTATCCTATCCTCTATCCTATCAAATCCCCTATCCTATCCTCTATCCTATCCTATCCTGTATCCTATCCTACCCTCTATCCTATCCTATCCTCTATCCTATCCTATACCTCTATCCGATCCTATCCTCTATCCTATCCTATCCTCTATCCTATCCTATCCTCTATCCTATCCTATCCTCTATCCTATCCTATCCTCTATGCTATCCTATCCTCTATCCTATCCTATAATCTATCCTATCCTATCCTCTATCCTATCCTATAATCTATCCTATCCTATCCTCTATGCTATCCTATCCTCTATCCTATCCTATCCTCTATCCTATCCTATCCTCTATCCTACCCTATCCTCTATCCTATCCTATCCTCTATCCTATCCTATCCTCTATCCTACCCTATCCTCTATCCTATCCTATGCTCTATCCTATCCTATCGTCTATCCTATCCTCTATCCCATCCTATCTTCTATACTATCCTATCCTATCCAATCCTCTATCTTATCCATCCCTCTGTCCTATCATATCCTCTATCCTATCCTATCCTGTATCCTATCCTATCCTCTATCCTATCCTATCCTCTATCCTATCCTATCCTCTAGCCGATCCTATCCTCTATCCTATCCTATCCTCTATCCTATCCTATCCTCTATCCTATCCTATCCTCTATCCTATCCTATCCTCTATCCTATCCTATCCTCTATCCTATCAAGTCCCCTATCCTATCCTCTATCCTATCCTATCCTGTATCCTATCCTATCCTCTATCCTATCCTATCCTCTATCCTATCCTATCCTCTATCCAATCCTAACCTCTATCCTATCCTATCCTCTATCCTATCCTCTATCCTATCCTATCCTCTATCCTATCCTATAATCTATCCTATCCTATCCTCTATGCTATCCTATCCTCTATCCTATCCTATCCTCTATCCTATCCTATCCTCTATCCTACCCTATCCTCTATCCTATCCTATCCTCTATCCTATCCTATCCTCTATCCTACCCTATCCTCTATCCTATCCTATGCTCTATCCTATCCTATCGTCTATCCTATCCTCTATCCCATCCTATCTTCTATCCTATCCTATCCTATCCAATCCTCTATCTTATCCATTCCTCTGTCCTATCATATCCTCTATCCTATCCTATCCTCTACCCTATCCTATCCTCTATCCTCTATCCTATCCTATCCTCTATCCTATCCTATCCTCTATCCTATCCTATCCTCTATCCGATCCTATCTTCTATCCTATCCTATCCTGTATCCTAAAAAATCCCCTATCCTATCCTCTATCCGATCCTATCCTGTATCCTATCCTATCCTCTATCCTATCCTATCCTCTATCCTATCCTATCCTGTATCCTATCCTATCCTCTATCCGATCCTATCCTCTATCCTATCCTATGCTCTATCCTATCCTATCTTCTATCCTATCCTATCCTCTATCCTATCAAATCCCCTATCCTATCCTCTATCCCATCCTATCCTGTATCCTATCCAATCCTCAATCCTATCCTATCATCTATCCTCTATCCTATCCAATCCTCTATTCCTATCCATTCTCTGTCCTATCATATCATCTATCCTATAATATCCTCTATCCTATCCTATCCTCTATCCAATCCTCTATCCTATCCAATCCTCTATCCTATCCTACCCTGTATCCTATCCTATCTCTATCCTATCCTATCCTCTATCCTATCAAATCCCTATCCTATCCTCTATCCTATCCTATCCTGTATCCTATCCAATCCTCTATCCTACCCTATCATCTATCCTCAATCCTATCCTTTCCTGTATCCAATCCAATCCTCTATCCTATCCTGTCCTCTATCCTATAATATCCTGTATCCTATCTCATCCTCTATCCTATCCTATCGTCTATCCTATCCTATCCTCTATCCTATCCTCTATCCTATCCTATCCTCTATCCTATCCTATCCTCTATCCTATCCTATCCTCTATCCTATCCTATCCTCTATCCTATTATATCCTCCATCCTATCCTATCCTCTATCCTATCCTATCCTCTATCCTATCCTATCCTCTATCCTATCCTATCCTCTATCCTATCCTATCCTCTATCCGATCCTACCCTCTATAATATCCTATCCTCTATCTTATCCTATCCTCTATCCTATCAAATCCCCTATCCTATCCTCTATCCTATCCTATCCTGTATCCTATCCTACCCTCTATCCTATCCTATCCTCTATCCTATCCTATCCTCTATCCGATCCTATCCTCTATCCTATCCTATCCTCTATCCTATCCTATCCTCTATCCTATCCTATCCTCTATCCTATCCTATCCTCTATGCTATCCTATCCTCTATCCTATCCTATCCTGTATCCTATCCTATCATGTATACTATCCTATCCTCTATCCTATCCTATCCTCTATCCTATCCTATCCTCTATCCTATCCTATCCTGTATCCTATCCTATCATGTATACTATCCTATCCTCTATCCTATCCTATCCTCTATCCTATCCTATCCTCTATCCTATCCTATCCTCCATCCTATCAAATCCCCTATCCTATCCTCTATCCTATCCTATCCTGTATCCTATCCTATCATGTATCCTATCCTATTCTCTATCCTATCCTATCATGTATCCTATCCTATTCTCTATCCTATCCTATCCTCTATCCTATCCTATCCTCTATCCTATCAAATCCCTATCCTATCCTCTATCCTATCCTATCCTCTATCCTATCCTATCCTATCCTATCCTATCCTCTATCCTATCCTATCCTCTATCCTATCCTATCCTCTATCCTATCCTATCCTCTACCCTATCCTATCCTCTATCCGATCCTATCCTCTATCCTATCGTATCCTCTATCCTATCCTATACTCTACCCTATCCTATCCTCTATCCTATCCTATCCTCTATCCTATCCTATCCTCTAACCTATCCTATCCTCTATCCTATCAAATCCCCTATCCTATCCTCTATCCTATCCTATCCTGTATCCTATCCTATCCTCTATCCTATCCTATCCTCTATCCTATCCTATCCTCTAGCCGATCCTATCCTCTATCCTATCCTATCCTCTATCCTATCCTCTATCCTATCCTCTATCCTATCCTCTATCCTATCCTATCCTCTATCCTATCCTATCCTCTATCCTATCCTATCCTGTATCCTATCCTATCATTACTACCTATCCTCTATCCTATCCTATCCTCTATCCTATCCTATCCTCTATCCTAATCCTATCCTCTATCCTATCAAATCCCCTATCCTATCCTCTATCCTACCTAACCTGTATCCTATCCTATCATATCCTATCCTATCCTCTATCCTATCCTATCCTCTATCCTATCCTATCCTCTATCCTATCCTAACCTCTATCCTATCCTATACTCAACCCAAACCAATCCACTATCCTATCCTATCCTCTATCCTATCCTATCCTCTAACCTATCCATATCCCTATCCACAAATCCCCCTCCTATCCCTCCTATCCTATCCTCTATCCTATCCTATCCTCTATCCTATCCTATCCTCTAACCTATCCAATCCTCAATCCAACCTATCCTCTATCCTATCCTATCCTCTATCCTATCCTATCCTCTATCCTATCCTATCCTCTATCCTAACCTCTATCCTATCCTATCCTCTATCCTATCCTATCCTATCCTCTATCCTATCCTACCTCTATCCGATCCTATCCTCTATCCTATCCTATCCTCTATCCTATCCTATCCTCTATCCTATCCTATCCTCTATCCTATCCTATCCTCTATCCTATCCTATCCTCTATCCTATCCTATCCTCTATCCTATCCTATCCTCTATCCTATCTATCCTCTATCCTATACTATCCTCTATCCTATCCTATCTTCTATCCTATCCTATCCTCTATCCTATCAAATCCCCTATCCTATCCTCTATCCTATCCTATCCTGTATCCTATCCTATCCTCTATCCTATCCTATCCTATCCTCTATCCTATCCTATCCTCAATCCTATCCTATCCCCTATCCTCTATCCTATCCTATCCTCTATCATATCCTCTATCCTATCCTCTATCCTATCCTCTATCCTATCTTTCTATCCTATCCTCTATCCTATCCTCTATCCTATCCTATCCTCTATCCTATCCTATCCTCTATCCTATCCTATCCTCTATCCTATCCTATCCTCTATCCTATCCTATCCTGTATCCTATCCTATCCTCTATCCTATGCTATCCTCTATCCTATACTATCCTCTATCCTATCCTATCTTCTATCCTATCCTATCCTCTATCCTATCAAATCCCCTATCCTATCCTCTATCCTATCCTATCCTGTATCCTATCCTATCCTCTATCCTATCCTATCCTATCCTCTATCCTATCCTATCCTCAATCCTATCCTATCCTCTATCCTATCCTATCCTCTATCCTATCCTCTATCCTATCCTCTATCCTATCCTCTATCCTATCCTATCCACTATCCTATCCTATCCTCTATCCTATCCTATCCTCTATCCTATCCTATCCTCTATCCTATCCTATCCTCTATCCTATCCTCTATCCTATCCTCTATCCTATCCTCTATCCTATCCTCTATCCTATCCTATCCTCTATCCTATCCTCTATCCTATCCTATCCTGTATCCTATCCTATCCTCTATCCTATCCTATCCTCTATCCTATCCTATCCTCTAGCCGATCCTATCCTCTATCCTATCCTATCCTCTATCCTATCCTCTATCCTATCCTCTATCCTATCCTCTATCCTATCCTATCCTCTATCCTATTCTATCCTCTATCCTATCCTATCCTGTATCCTATCCTATCATGTATCCTATCCTATCCTCTATACTATCCTATCCTCTATCCTACCCTATCCTCTATCCTATCAATCCCCTATCCTATCCTCTATCCTATCCTATCCTCTATCCTATCCTATCTTATCCTATCCTATCCTCTATCCTATCCTATCCTCTATCCTATCCTATCCTCTACCCTATCCTATCCTCTATCCGATCCTATCCTCTATCCTATCCTATCCTCTATCCTATCAAATCCCCTATCCTATCCTCTATCCTATCCTATCCTGTATCCTATCCTATCCTCTATCCTATCCTATCCTATCCTCTATCCTATCCTATCCTCAATCCTATCCTATCCTCTATCCTCTATCCTATCCTATCCTCTATCCTATCCTCTATCCTATCCTCTATCCTATCCTCTATCCTATCCTCTATCCTATCCTCTATCCTATCCTCTATCCTATCCTCTATCCTATCCTCTATCCTATCCTCTATCCTATCCTCTATCCTATCCTATCCTCTATCCTATCCTATCCTCTATCCTATCCTATCCTCTATCCTATCCTATCCTCTATCCTATCCTATCCTCTATCCTATCCTATCCTCTATCCTATCCTATCCTCTATCCTATGCTATCCTCTATCCTATACTATCCTCTATCCTATCCTATCTTCTATCCTATCCTATCTTCTATCCTATCCTATCCTCTATCCTATCAAATCCCTATCCTATCCTCTATCCTATCCTATCCTGTATCCTATCCTATCCTCTATCCTATCCTATCCTATCCTCTATCCTCTATCCTATCCTATCCTCAATCCTATCCTATCCTCTATCCTCTATCCTATCCTATCCTCTATCCTATCCTCTATCCTATCCTCTATCCTTTCCTCTATCCTATCCTCTATCCTATCCTCTATCCTATCCTCTATCCTATCCTCTATCCTATCCTCTATCCTATCCTCTATCCTATCCTCTATCCTATCCTATCCTCTATCCTATCAAATCCCCTATCCTATCCTCTATCCTATCCTATCCTCTATCCTATCCTATCCTATCCTATCCTATCCTCTATCCTATCCTATCCTCTATCCTATCCTATCCTCTACCCTATCCTATCCTCTATCCGATCCTATCCTCTATCCTATCCTATCCTCTATCCTATCCTATACTCTACCCTATCCTATCCTCTATCCTATCCTATCCTCTATCCTATCCTATCCTCTAACCTATCCTATCCTCTATCCTATCAATCCCCTATCCTATCCTCTATCCTATCCTATCCTCTATCCTATCCTATCCTCTATCCTATCCTATCCTCTATCCTATCCTATCCTCTATCCTATCCTATCCTCTATCCTATCCTATCCTCTATCCTATCCTATCCTCTATCCTATCCTAACCTCTATCCTATCCTATCCTCTATCCTATCCTATCCTATCCTCTATCCTATCCTATCCTCTATCCGATCCTATCCTCTATCCTATCCTATCCTCTATCCTATCCTATCCTCTATCCTATCCTATCCTCTATCCTATCCTATCCTCTATCCTATCCTATCCTCTATCCTATCCTATCCTCTATCCTATGCTATCCTCTATCCTATGCTATCCTCAATCCTATACTATCCTCTATCCTATCCTATCTTCTATCCTATCCTATCCTCTATTATATCAAATCCCCTATCCTATCCTCTATCCTATCCTATCCTGTATCCTATCCTATCCTCTATCCTATCCTATCCTATCCTCTATCCTATCCTATCCTATCCTCTATCTATCCTATCCTCTATCCTATCCTATACTCTATCCTATCCTATCCTCTATCCTAACCTCTATCCTATCCTATCCTCTATCCTATCCTATCCTATCCTCTATCCTATCCTATCCTCTATCCGATCCTATCCTCTGTCCTATCCTATCCTCTATCCTATCCTATCCTCTATCCTATCCTATCCTCTATCCTATCCTATCCTCTATCCTATCCTATCTTCTATCCTATCCTATCCTCTATCCTATCAAATCCCTATCCTATCCTCTATCCTATCCTATCCTGTATCCTATCCTATCCTCTATCCTATTCCTATCCTATCCTCTATCCTATCCTATCCTCAATCCTATCCTATCCTCTATCCTATCAAATCCCCTATCCTATCCTCTATCCTATCCTATCCTCTATCCTATCCTATCCTCTATCCTATCCTATCCTCTATCCTATCCTATCCTCTATCCTATCCTATCTCTATCCTATCCTATCCTCTATCCTATCCTATCCTCTATCCTATCCTATCCTCTATCCTATCCTATCCTCTATCCTATCCTATCCTCTATCCTATGCTATCCTCTATCCTATACTATCCTCTATCCTATCCTATCTTCTATCCTATCCTATCTTCTATCCTATCCTATCCTCTATCCTATCAAATCCCCTATCCTATCCTCTATCCTATCCTATCCTGTATCCTATCCTATCCTCTATCCTATCCTATCCTATCCTCTATCCTCTATCCTATCCTATCCTCAATCCTATCCTATCCTCTATCCTCTATCCTATCCTATCCTCTATCCTATCCTCTATCCTATCCTCTATCCTTTCCTCTATCCTATCCTCTATCCTATCCTCTATCCTATCCTCTATCCTATCCTCTATCCTATCCTCTATCCTATCCTCTATCCTATCCTCTATCCTATCCTATCCTCTATCCTATCAAATCCCCTATCCTATCCTCTATCCTATCCTATCCTCTATCCTATCCTATCCTATCCTATCCTATCCTCTATCCTATCCTATCCTCTATCCTATCCTATCCTCTACCCTATCCTATCCTCTATCCGATCCTATCCTCTATCCTATCCTATCCTCTATCCTATCCTATACTCTACCCTATCCTATCCTCTATCCTATCCTATCCTCTATCCTATCCTATCCTCTAACCTATCCTATCCTCTATCCTATCAAATCCCCTATCCTATCCTCTATCCTATCCTATCCTCTATCCTATCCTATCCTCTATCCTATCCTATCCTCTATCCTATCCTATCCTCTATCCTATCCTATCCTCTATCCTATCCTATCCTCTATCCTATCCTATCCTCTATCCTATCCTAACCTCTATCCTATCCTATCCTCTATCCTATCCTATCCTATCCTCTATCTATCCTATCCTCTATCCGATCCTATCCTCTATCCTATCCTATCCTCTATCCTATCCTATCCTCTATCCTATCCTATCCTCTATCCTATCCTATCCTCTATCCTATCCTATCCTCTATCCTATCCTATCCTCTATCCTATCCTATCCTCTATCCTATGCTATCCTCTATCCTATACTATCCTCTATCCTATCCTATCTTCTATCCTATCCTATCCTCTATTATATCAAATCCCCTATCCTATCCTCTATCCTATCCTATCCTGTATCCTATCCTATCCTCTATCCTATCCTATCCTATCCTCTATCCTATCCTATCCTATCCTCTATCCTATCCTATCCTCTATCCTATCCTATACTCTATCCTATCCTATCCTCTATCCTAACCTCTATCCTATCCTATCCTCTATCCTATCCTATCCTATCCTCTATCCTATCCTATCCTCTATCCGATCCTATCCTCTGTCCTATCCTATCCTCTATCCTATCCTATCCTCTATCCTATCCTATCCTCTATCCTATCCTATCCTCTATCCTATCCTATCTTCTATCCTATCCTATCCTCTATCCTATCAAATCCCCTATCCTATCCTCTATCCTATCCTATCCTGTATCCTATCCTATCCTCTATCCTATCCTATCCTATCCTCTATCCTATCCTATCCTCAATCCTATCCTATCCTCTATCCTATCAAATCCCCTAT